>NW_008825558.1:1290899-1313737 GCF_000699105.1 Pygoscelis adeliae
TTTATTTTTTTTATATCTTTTTCATTTCAGCTGGGCCTTCTTGCTCCCAGTGCCTTGCCACCCCCACCCACCTCAGCATCCCTGTCCGGTGTGTTGTGAAAGCCCTCTACAGCAATGCCTTTGAACTGCAGTGCTACCTGCTGCCAGCTGGCAGGCAGCGTGCGGAGGGAGACGGCATCAGCATCCTGCTTCTGAGCGCCCTGGTACCCACGGCACACACCGCCACCGTGAGCAAGAGCCCCAAGAAATTAATGTTGTTGCTTTCATGGAAAAAAACCCTATTATGTAGGGATGCTAAGGAATTATGCGAAAAGGAAACTGAGTCCACAGCGAGCCCTCTTTTGCAGCCAGCTTTGGTAATTTTGCTGTTCACAATTACGGCAGTTCTGCTACCTTGACACTTCCTCATAACAAATCAAAAAGACCTGGAGAAAAGTCCACCAAATCCTGAATCAGCAAATCAAAGATTTCTTCAGGGATCCATCTCTGCAACTAAATGAACTCCCTAACTAACCCGAAGGGTCAGAGAGATCCAAGTTTGAGCGTGGCTTTGGAGATAGCCACGGGGACTTCCCCAGACAGGATAGCTGGATGCTGCCCTGGGCAGGGAGGTGCTAGAAGTGCAAACCACAGGGAAAATTATGTGAAAGTAGCTGACAAAAAAAGAAAATTAATTACACAGATCATATCTACAGCATACAGACTAGGTGTTACGGGCCTATTTCTACATGACTCAGGGGTGCATAGTCATGAAAGCCTGTGAAGGGCTTGCTCCTCCCCAGCAGTTCACAGAAACCCTGCAGAGCATCAGTCTCTGGCCTTGGGAGCCTAAATACTTGCTTTAGAAACACAGATTAGGTTTGGATGCCTACAGATACGGAGCTCTGGCATTACAGTGGGTCAGGATGCTGCTCAGGCCCTCCTGGCTCTGCCACCCATCGCACATGCTGCAGCTCCCCATATCAGAGCAGAGCCATGGTGTCACTTGCCATCATACAGTTTTGCAGTCCAGTTTCTCTAGAGGATAAATGATGTAAACCCCAAACCTTCCCTTTATTCGGACAGTTTGAGTCCAAGAATTGCTGACACTCATGTGCTTATTTCTACAGTACCTCAAGTTTAATTGCTAAATGATTCTTCAGCCTGCGGATTTGTGTCTCATACAGCACACCTTCTTCTACAACAGTTTTAACATTATTTTTTTTTAGGCAACAACTAACTGCAGATGTATAATTTATTAATAAGTGCTTTTCTTACCAGGGAGAGTTAATGCAGGTTATCAAGGCTCTCCAAGGGAAGAGCTCAACTGAACCAGAGGCACTTCCAAGCACAAGCACCATTTATATAAAGTATCACACAATATTATTTTATACTTCCAGTTTTGAAAGGCTGTGTACTTTTTCCCATTAGACTAACAAATTACAGCAATTGTGGTCAGTAGTGTGGAGGTTTCTCTGCAGAGCATTTGCCCCCTGGGAGGAAGGAAATCAGAGGGGTGTTAAAGCAATATTGTGCCTTCCACTCGGTGTGCTGAGTTGCCTGATAATGGTTAGCTAAAAGAAGGAATAAAACTGCCATTACTGCCACCAGTGGGTGTTACTGTATCTCAGTGAACCTCTTGCAAAGGGACAGAAAAAAAGACAATCAGAATATAAAAAAAGGAACTAAGTGAACAGATAGGGGAAATTTAAAACACTGTTCTCTGGCTGAACTTGTTATTCCTGTGGATTTTTTTTTTTTAAAGTACATTGCTTTCCCTTTAAATTCAGGTGCTGTTGAATCCTTTCAGGAGGAAACATTTTCCAAAGCTCCTCCCCACTGAAGTCCCAAGCAGATTCAAACCCTTCTGAAGAGGCTGAAGGGCCTCTTGTACTTTGATTTTTGGCTGCATTACAGTGTAAGAGACAAAACAGTGTCAAGGGGATGCTCTTTTTGGTTTTCTCAGCAATCACTAAAAGAGAAAATAGCTGGAAGCTGATGAGAAAGCCTGTTCTGGTGGGACCGTGGGTTCTCTTTTCCAGATTCAGGGTATAGCTTGGATAGCTTAAATGTTAGCTGAAGAATAACCACCCAAACACCTGGGTGCTGGTCCTAAGGTTCAGTTTGGGGTCTCCCATTTGTGTTTTGCAATACAGGGGTTTCTTTTTGCCGTTCTTGTTACAACGGGCCTGGCCCACAGGCTGGGCTCACCAAGTTTGCAGCCCTTGTTTTATTTTTCTCTTCCCTAAGGGTAACAGATCTCTTGCATCTTCTCTGCAAAGATAAATGGATCCCTCAAAGAGCTGTGGAAAAGTGAATAATTTTTCCCTTTCTACTGCAACACAACATTTGTATACCCCCCCCCATCACAAAAACTGAAAAAGTGCACTGCACACATCAAAGCTTAGGAATTTTATAGTTGGTGGCCCAGGGATTTTGTGTCACGTGCATTTATATTTGCTACGTACGGCACACAGCCTACAACATACACATATTTTATGATTGCAGTATTGGTTATACCAGGTACCTAAATGTCTCAATGATAGCACCTGGGTAACATCTGTCTAAACACTAGGCAGGTCCAATTTCAAATTGCTGCAAGTTTCAGGTGTATGCAGATGTGTGGTTTCACTTCTGCTGGATCTCATTGCAAAAGCAATGTTACAAAACAGGTGTGAATCAATAATATTACTGAATTGCCTCAAGTATTAGAAAATGAAAGCATTTGAAATGGCACAGAAGTAAACAGGACGTTTTCATTACATGCCTTGCTACATGTTTCCTTGTTGGGCTATAAATTAAGCTTTGTAAACTTTTGTTTGGGTTTTTAAAGTACATTGAATATGTAAGAAAAATGTCTGCAGCAGGGAACCATTGCAGTCTCACATGTAAATGAGAGAACATGTTCTGAACCTGTAAATTATCCTGCTATAATCCATATTTATCGGAGCAATTCCAATCTTTTAGATAAAGAAATATGCATTATATAAGTTCTTGTGAACACTTGCCCTTTGAGACATATCAGAGCATCATTTAACCACAGGAAGTTTCTTTTGAACAAAAAAGTGTACTAAAATATACTTCACAGAATATACCAAAATATACTGGTGTATACCCCATAAGATATGCAGAACACAAGCAAACAAATACATTGTACCGTACAAACATGCAGATAACATCTTGCACAGTGACTATTTCATGTCAAAAAGTGTTGATGGGACAAGCTTACTCACAATAATCACTTATAATTAAATGCATAAAGGAGAGGTCATTTTTAGATAATGTGGATAACCTTAGGAGTCTAATGGAATAGTAAAGGCCAGAAGCTACAAACTTTGTTACTCTGGGTGCTATATGTATGCAGTGTAAGCTCACCTGGACCCCACTGCTTGCAGGCTGAGCAGCCAAGACAGCCAGAGGAAAGAAAAAAAATATAATTTCTTCCGTTATATTTCCCCGAGTCTCAGGTCCATGCCTTCAAGCAACAGCCCTAGTCTAACACAGGGTACCCGAGATGCAGCCGGGAGCTAAACATAGCTTTCCTGAACCCCAGCCTGGCAGCGACGCTCTCACAGCACTTCACATGGGCACAGATTCGGCTGCTGCTTTTGAAGCCCATGGAAACCCTCACGCAGGCATCAATAAGATCATGAATTTACCTGTCACCTAGAGGTGGATTTCAGTTCTAAAAAGCAAATCTAGGCTCTTCCTCTCATTTCTGTGCCACCCAGCAAGTATGCTGGCTGGGCAGGAGGGATTCCCTCAGCCTGCTGACAGCAGCAATACTTTGCAATTCCAGCTCCTGCTTCATGAAATTTGCATTATATCCACGTTTATTATTTGGCCCCATTTCGGTGCCTCTGAAATTCTGGAACTAAAAATTGCCTTTTATTGCCAGATGTTCATACGACAATGCGAAATGCCATTCCTTACCTTATACCCTTTTTAACACGATCTGCTTGTTTTTTTTTCTTTTAATCTGAACATAATGAAAAGCAATATTTTAAATAACGTGTCCAAGTTGCGTGGTAAAATTGTCAAAGTTGAAACATTTTAATGGACTGGGAATTTGAATGTCTGTACTTGAAAGCCTGGTTTATTTTGACAATATTGCTTTTTCTCCATAGTTACCTCTGACCTCCAGTATTACTCTCAGTGGATTATTTTTTCACTGAGGGAGATGCTTAAGCATGGACCAGAGTAGATAAGTGATATGGTCAAATCGCTACTGGCAAACCCTGGAATTACTGACCACTTTAATAGCTCCTGCTGACCTCCAAATGAAACTTCACCTTTGGTTATTAACATGCCTCTCTACTTTTATGATTTTTTGGAACATAATTTGTCACAGTTTTTATCTGCACAGAGCAAGCGTTAGGCTTTTAAAAATGTGAGTTATCTTTTTACAATTGCTAACAATTACACATGGCAGAACAGACCAGTCCAAAAACCAATTATGAAAAGACCAGCATGGGAAGTGCATTCAGTCTTGAAGTTTGGATTCTAGATTTCTGAACTATAACTGCATTACAGCCCACATTCAGGAACTGGAAACAAGAAACCAAACTTTGAAAGGGCTTGTAAGATCAGTGAGATAAGATAAGGGCGTAGAAATTAATTGCCCTTGTTTTGTATTAAAATCTGATAGAGGGCTGGCAATGCTGCTCAAGATCAGAGCAAACAGCAGGGCTGCATCTTCCGTCACAAATTAGCGTTTGCAATCTCACAGGCACCTGGCTCCGCGTGCTGGACCACATGGGGCAGCATCCTTAGTGCACAGACCCTGGCTGCCCAGACATAAGGCAGCCAGGGTACCATCCAAGGCCCCGGAGCTTTCAGGGAGCCCTTCCTTCGGACGCCGGAGGGCTTGGCGCTGGCCCTGATGATTCAGAGCAATGACATTTTGCAACCAGATTGTACAAGTAGAAGCAACTAACCTGAGCTGGAGAAATCGTGCCAAAAGGCTTTCAGATGATCAGAGCAATATGCCAATCAGTTAGAGGTCGATTGACCAATTAACAATGAGATTTGGAGAACAGGCATGTCATTTCAGATCATTATTTGCCGAAAGATCAACTATGTGGAAAGTTTTAAATTAAAAGAGGTAAATTTTTTTTTTTAAATACACACTGGTGTTTCTAACCCCAGCTTCATACCATGAGGTGCTGGCAGTAGGTTGCAGCCCTGGGGACCGATTGCAGCTGGCAGCATAACAGCAGCACTTCGACAAAGTCTCCAGGAAACCAGCCGGGGCTTCCAGTTTCATTTGAACACTGCTAACACTGAGCTAAAGTCACAAGAGCTAAATAAGAGCAGAGGAAGACTTTGCAATAGGATTAGGGATGAAGGCTTTCAAGGTGAAAACGCATCGGCAATTAGTGATGAGAGGCACCTCAGAGCAGGGTTTCTTTTCTAGTGGTGCGAGGTTCAAAGTGGATGGTGAGAATTTCCAACCTGGTCCACATCTGATTATAACCAATTAAGAAAGAATTAAACTATCTCAACTCAAGCCCTGCAGACCTACACTTGCTCAGTTTCCTGTAGCAGTCCTGTTGGCTTGCGACCCCAAATGGTGCTTCTCTGAGCAGGAAAAGGCATCTCACCTGCCCTGCCAGATGGACAGAGGAGAATGGGACTGGCATCAGCTTTAACTGAGGTTAAACCATGACAATGGTAGGAAACCAGTGCTCTGTTCATTGAAAAGAAAATTTACAGTAAAAAACAGGTTGAGTAAAACTACAGAGGTATCAATATTACAACCACCTTGCTCAGGGTTATTTTATTTGGGGGACAGGAGGTACTTCTGGAGAAAAAAAAATGCTCTTACAAGAGTATCTTAGCATTCAGGGCCATACAAATAAAGGGGAACATGGGATTTCAAAGAGCTTTGGTCTCATCTGCAGCAGGGAGGAACTGCTTCTTTGCTTAGAAATGTTGTTCTATGATATGCATGTGTAGTGCAATGGCATCTCAAGTGATGCCATGGTGGAACATCAAACTAATGGACATGGTGCCACATGCAGTGACTCTCATAGCTGTAGCAGCTTTGTATTTTTTTCCAAAACTGTACTGATCCAGGGCTCACAGGAAGGGAGAAACAGCAAAAAAGGCCAATGAAATAAACGCTCGTGAAAGCAGTTCATGTCTGAAACTGAAATTTGTGAGTAACATCCTCTGAAAGTCTCTGACAATGTTATAAGCATTTCTGGTACAGTGAGAGAGTACAAGAAGCTGAACTCTGAAAGTCATAGTAGTTTTGGGTACCTGTTCTTCCTCCAACTCAGACCCCCCAAGCAAGGACAGCAGCCTAGACCCTCCAAAGCATCAGGGCATCTCACTCTCCTCCGTAAAGAGAATGGCTCTGAAGGTGCGAGCCTTCAGGCTGCCAAAGCAAGGCATTTCCCAATGAAGCTTTGCACGTGGCCTGGCGTTATTCTTGTCACTCTGCAGCAGACGCAGGCTGCTGTGAATGAGACGAGCAACAAAAGCCTTACTGACAATCTGGCCCCATGTATAAAATGTCTTCGATCTGTTTTACAGTCCAAAAAGAGAATTAATAGGAAAATCACCATGAAAAGCTAGAGAATGTAATGGAAACATAGTAATTTGCTTTAGAATATTTCAATTGTTCTGTTTAGTCAAAACTCCCTGACTTTAGCCTGAATGTTGCTTCTGCCAGGTGATTAGAAACAGCCCTTCTGTGAAACAATTATATAATATGTGTATTGAGAACAATTTCTAGGTATTATATTAAATCATCATAAATCACAACAGGTTGTGACAGGCTAAGCTTGTAAGTGCCTGAACACTATTCATCCTGGACATTTATAGACAGCCTCACACACGAGGTCTCACTAAGCCATACCGAGGCAATAACCTTCACCGTACTTTTCCGTGAGGTAAAATGTCAGCGTTAAATAAGGAGATATTTGACTGGTGCGTGTCCTGCAGCACTCCCTTCACAAGCCGTGCATTGGCATGCCAGCCGGGGCAAGCGTGGCCAGCGGCGGGCCAGGAGCCCAGGAAACGCCGCTCTGCTTGAGTAGGTGGTAGTCTTCCTTTGAGTCAACACTGAAACCCGTGTTCTAACACCACGCTTCTTAAGGTGTCATCTTGTGGATATAAAACTGACATCCTGACTGCCTCCAATTCTGAAAGGTTTCGGGTTTGAGGTTTTTTTTCTTGTTTTGCTTTCTCCAAGTATACAGCTGCTTAACACAGGTATTTTGGCCAAGTTCTGATTCGGAGAGCAGCACTTTCCCCTTGTGATCCTTCCTGCCACAACATTGGATGCACAAGATGAAGTTGGTCCTTGTCCAGTGGGGTTTTGCTGCTCTGCCCTGCTGCAGTGTTTTTCCCTAGACAAGTCTGCACTCGGGTATGAAGGACCATGACTCCTGATCCCCTTCCAGCAGCTCAAACACCCTCTTACTACAGACATTATTATTGCCTTGAGGGTAGATGTTGTCCCTTGATCCAAATCAATGACCGTCATATGAACTACTTCTGATAGGAAGCACCTTTATTAACCAGGGTAGCCTCAAGATTTCAGTGACTTCCAAAGCCCTCCAAGAATTTCTTTCAGGACAAAGTTTTGGCAAGGGGCCCAGGCAGTCATTGCCACCAAGCCTTAGCAGCTTCCCACAAACATTCAAGGAGTTTTAGTGCCTGATGTCCTTTGCATTGCTGTGCTTTGCGTTACTGCTGTCAGACATCTAAGGCACACCCTTGGTTTCTGTTCCAGAAGAGCGATAGAGACAAGACAGGAAAGCAAGACAGAGGAATAGAGGGAGGGTTTAAGAGAAAATGATTGAAAAAATACACGTCTTAAATTTCATTTCTCTTCGCAGGCAAGCAAAGTTAGAAGAGTCAGGATTACTTAACCAATACTTTTCTGTCTAACCACTGATATCTCTCTAAGTCATATTGAACTGGAAGTCTTTGAGAAGCTGTGGTGCTCACACTCACTTTTGAAAGCACTTGACACTTTTCTCCTATGAGGAACCCTGGGCCTTGAGAGAAAAAAAAATAGACTTTGAGAACTGAACTGACTGTAGTGCAATATGTATGAAAGTGATGCTACTCTAACACCAACGGCGTTCTCAGAAACTTCACAGCTAGCGCTCGGGAGCAGTGATGCACGCCTGAGCTCACCTCCCATTCAGTTTGCACTGAAAAGGGCCTCCTGTCCTGGAGCAGGAGGCTCTGCCCGATGACGGGCAGCAGCAAGCGCCCAAGGCCAGGATCTAATCTCGTTTGCAGCTATGTAAATTGACAGGAGCTTCATCCACTTCAATGGAAGCCCTCTGGATTTACGCCAGAGCAACTGAAATTAGAAGCTTGCCCTAAGTGGGCGGGAGCTCATTATAAGACTAAATAAGGAGTGAGTCATTTTCAGAATTTTAAACTGAAAGGAGCTGCATTTGGCTGACCTCCTTTTTTTCCACACTGACGGCTTATTAGATTACAGCAGATAAGAACCATGCTTTCTTACTGGTTTTTCATGGCGATATGTCTGTGTCACTGACAGAGGTGGAAACACTGGTTTAAAAAGAAAAATCCAAAGCAATATGTTTAAATAGCACAGTGTTTTTAACTGGGAGTTAATTTTGATATTTGAGGAGACAAACACTGACTCAACTTACTTGTAAGTGTCCCCATTTCATCCAGAATACAGCAAGGGCCAAGCGACCCGAGAAGAGCTGAGCATAAAGAGATAGGAAATCTCTTAGGGGATTGCAAGGAGCTGGTTGCTGCTTGGAGGAATGGTTGCCAGTCTTAATTATCAAGTCTGATAATTAATTATTGTTAATACCATTATTAGTAAGACACTTGACTGAAAAAAGAAAAAAGAAAGATGAACACAGAAGAGCCACCTACCTTGCTCAGCTCCAAAGCCCCATTCTGACTCCTGCTCTGGTCTCCCAGGTCATAAATCCTTTCATCCTCATCTTGCAACCCTTTCAAGGAGACTTTTAGGCTCCTGCTGCCCAGGTATTTTAAAAAGATGGCTCTCACTGATGAGATTAGGCTTGAGAGGGAGACAGCCCCCTAAATCACTTTTGGCCTTGCATCACTCGGCAAAGCAGACACGAAAATTTCTGGGCAGAAAATGTCCCCGGGGTAACGATTTGGAGGCCACTTAATTTGAGATTCCAGATCTACTAAACCTTGTAATGTTTAATTGAATACTCATTCACCCAGAGTGAGATTGTATTCAAAGTAGTGGCAAATGGAAGAAGTAATTACAGCTGTACCACAAATGAAAACACTAAAGGCACATGAAGGAAGAGGTAAAGGCCAGAAAATTTCTCTTCATCAGATTGGAAGGATGAGAGAACAGGGTATATAAAGTTTGGTGGAACTTCTGAACCTTCTGATACATTTTTGTACTAAGTCTTGAAATCAATCATGATATAGAAAGCTATTGAATGGGATTCCTCTGTGTCAAGGGCCCATTTCCTGCAGTAATGATTGACATAACCTGATATTGGCTCTGAGGTGATTGTAACCAATAGCAATCTGGGGAGACAGTAAGGGCTATGGGATTGTTCTCATTTGCTCTTATGACCACAATGCTGAACACCAGTTACATCTGGCACAAGCTACCTTTTCACAGACACCCTAAACAGAGATAAAAGATTGATCTGAAGACCTGAAAGCCTAGTTCCAGTCATTTAGCTTAAAGTTTAGGAGGCTTTGATGATGATCTAGAAGGACCTACATGGGATGATATTTCTGATACTCGAAGATAGGCAGAAAACACCCCATGAGGCCCAATACATATAGGTTAGAAGTAAATGCAGTTTGTTATCATGATATAACAGGACTGGACACCTGCCTGGAATGTCATCTCTGCTAAACCAGAAGGCTGAGGGCCACCTCTGAGGTTACTCAGTGGCACTCATGGGTGTGCTTTTATTGCTCCTGCAAGGACAGCCCAAGGGTCCCCAGGGAGAGCACACAACCGCCCTCACACGCAGCTCAGTGCTCTCCGAGGGGCAGGCACATCACTAGTCATACGGGCTGGGGAGCACCGCAGGCAGCGCCTGCACAGGCTGACACGACTGCCTGCAAAGACATTGCAGATGCCACGAGCAGACCCCAGGACAAGGCACAGGCCAAGAGGATTTTCTCGGCTATCAAGTAATTCCCCCAACACCATGCTCAGCTTCCTCATGGAAACTTTGGGATTTGCCTTTAGAGGACATTTCAGTCAGTTCCTAAAACACCCAAAGGTGGGTGGTTTAGGAATCTCCTCCTGGTTTCTATATATAACCGATGGTGCAAGCATTGCCCAACACCTGCCGCTGGGGAAGAGGGAGCAGTGTAGGTGGGGAGAGCCATTTCTTGGAGGTTTGGATTCCTTACAGCTGGCGCTTTCCAGTGAGCCCAGGGCTTTGTGGGGTGCACAGCGCATGTGAGGGGGAACAACTGCATCTCAAATCCCCAGACCTTCATGGGTGTGCCGATCTCTGCTGGAGCCATGGGGCTGCTCCAGAATGATGCTTGGATTTCTCCAAGTTATCACTAGATTTCACCAAGGTATTGGGCAGCATCACAGAGGGATCTCAGCCCTCTGCTCCTTCCCCAGTCTCCTTTCTACTAATTTCATCACACTGATGTAGAGGTAGCATTTTCCCCCTCCTGCCTCCTCTGAAAAAGGGGGTTGGGGTCTCCCCTTTTTTTGCAGCTTATAACTCCATGATTTTCTACCTCTTGCTGTAAATGGGAAATTGCCTTTGACTGGTAATTACACAGAAGCTAACATGCTTCATGTCTCTTCTACCTGTAATATCTGAAGTGCCTCATTCCTTTTGATCTTGGCAACAGGTCCCAAAACCCCATAAAAACGTGGCCCCACTCCTCCTGCAGCCACACAGAGCAGAGCTCCTGCCCTGGCGGAGGCGTTGTGCTCCGAGCCTGGGGCACTGCGCACCAGCCACCTGCTTCCCGGGGGACATGTTGGTCCTTCCTGCAGTGGCTCAGCCCAAGCGAGGTGCTGGCTGGGCACATCACAGCCCAGGCAGGCATGTCTGCTCGGCTGCCCAGCTCAGCCCCCGCTGAGGAACCTGCAGAACTTGCCTGGCTGCCAGAGGAGCGGCTGGAGACAAACTTTTTACCGCATGGCATTGCTGCTTTTCGCTGGGGTTGGTTTTGTGAGCGAGCTTTGCTGCTAATAGCCTTGGGCAATTGGCAGGGGAAATGAGACCTCACTGAATGGCAAGGTACAGCGAACCGAAATGACAAGATTATACTAGTAGTTCATTAAAGCAGATGAGAGAGATTAGAGTACTTGTTAATATGATAAAGCAAAATTGCATGTGTATGAAACATGCCTAGACAGGGCTTTTTAAAAAAATTAACATCAAAAAATGCAACCTTTTTAACTTAAAGAAAAGTCTGTGCCGGTAGACATAGAATTTTGCCAAAGGAGGGGATTTTGGTATGAAATACACCTGGAAAATAAGACAAATTGTAGAAGACAACATTTCTCCTCCAATTTGTGCTTCCTCTCCTATAAAATCCCATGGATGGGACAAGCAAACCAGATCCACCCTCCCCCCCTTTATTTTTTGAGAACCTGTGTCTTATTTGAAAGAGAAGCGGCAGGCTCCACTGTAAGTGGACTGAAACGTGAGGAAATACTTTTGGTCACCCCTTCCACCACGGTCACTCCAGCCTGACCCCTAAGTGCTTCCTCCAGTCTTTGCGCTCTCGCTCCCACTTTCATCCTCCCTTCACATCTCTATTCCTTCCTGCAATAGGACATGGAAGTGCTGCTAAGGAAAGAGCATGTTGCTCGAGTGCTAATGTGTAGGATACCGGCTTAGTGAGCCATCCATTAGAAAGGGTCAGGAGCGAGCATAAATTAGCAAGACCACCTTATAGTACTCTGAAATATCCTGTTGTCTTAGCTTACAGGAAAAGCAGGTGTCAAACATGGCAAATGCAACCATTTCCCAGTAGACAGATACATCCCGTGACCGCTCCTTAGTGCTGAAAATTCTAGCCTGAGGTTTTGAGCTTTCCTTGTTATGGTACAACCTGGATTCAAATATTTCTGGATTTTAGGGGGCTTGAAAACTTGGTTCAAACCTGTATCTGATCTTTGTGACATAAACCATCCTTCTTTTAGCATGAGGCAAACGGTAAGGCACACCAATGCTTTGGGGAAGTTTGAACCCAGACTTGATTTCAGATCTGAACTTTATCATTCAGGCCTATCTCTTCCCTTTCTTCTTTTCCTTTGTGTTAGCAATACGCACTGACTTTGTAGATCAATGCAGAAGGCTGTAAATGATGCATGAAATGAAAAATCCCTGTCCAGCCAGCACACAGAGAGAATACAGACAGTGCTATACTGTCATTGCTGTGGTATTTGCTGCAATATTCACAGCTAGAAAAGCCTACTAAGTCCCAGAACAATGCTGGACTATTTTGAAGTCTCAAGCTCTTTTTGAAGGGAGGGGAAAGAGGAAGGGAGAAATTAACTCCCCCTTCCACCCACCTTCTTTCTTCCTTTGTTTCAGAAAGTTTTCACAAGAGCAAACCCTGCCCTCCCATACGAATTTTTCATTATTCCCCACCCCCCCAAAAAATTCCTTCCCATTCTTGGATGGGGGCAGCAGGAGAGGAGGAAAGAGAAAAATAATGAGATCATATCAAATAAACAAATGCTTTCATTGAGCCAGCTCGGAATGAATCATCAACTAAGCTGCACCGAGACTGGGACTTGCCTTTCTCCAGCAAAATACTCCTTGGCCCAGGCAGCGGCCATGGACCACCAGCCAGAAAGTCCCACCAGCCAGTCCCAGCTCCTCGTCCTCGAGCACAAAGGAGGACGGCAGTGCTCAGAGGTGCTTGAGCTCTTCCTGGGCGTGCTTGGCCCATTCCTTGCACCTCTAATGCCCTGAGCCAGCACTAGGGATGATGAGTGCTTGGCAGCACTATTCTTCATATGGAACATTAAGCTGAGGTCTTGCACAGTCCTGAACATTAAACATCCCATGATAGTCATGAAGAAGAGCTACGGGTTTTATTAACCTCAGTGTCCTGGACACATTGCACTAGGAAAATCATCATTAACCTACCTTAAGAATACAGGCAGGGGCCCTCTTTGCAAACTATGCTCAAAGAGCTACAACCCTATGAAATGCCTTTAATAATTTAAAGCAACTACCAAATGTTGCTATAAAGGATATAACCTCACCTCAAGGAAGAAAATCTGTAAAGACTTTGACACAGTAAAGTGCTCACAGT
Source organism: Pygoscelis adeliae (assembly GCF_000699105.1). Lineage (NCBI taxonomy): Eukaryota > Metazoa > Chordata > Aves > Sphenisciformes > Spheniscidae > Pygoscelis > Pygoscelis adeliae. Next base: position 1,304,142 of record NW_008825558.1, read on the forward strand.
GTTCAGGTTCAAACCTTGATTTTTTTTTTTTTTTTGCTAGTCAATGCTTAACCGTCGCACCCAAACATTAACTCTTCCCTTCTCCCCCACCCCCTGCCAAAAGCTGGTTCATCTGGGCTTTCACCTATTTTTAAGATATCCCTTGCATCCCAAACTGGGTTATAAACCATTAACAACAATTCAGCACACGTTGAGAACTCTTCTGAGAAGGCTTAGGACCAAATCAGATGATCCGCCACTAAATATGTATATAATTCTTAAAAATGTCAGACAAGGATTTTTCTTTCTTTTTAAATAAAAAGAGTAAGGAGAAATTAGCTTTATTTGTTTGTGCCATATTAATTTAAATACAACCTGATTTAACCCAGCAAAAATAATATTTGAGTGATAATGGATTTCATTTGACAAATGTTACAAGTCACTTTTGCATTGGATGTATTTATAATTTGTGCCTCTAACACCAAACTCCAATTTGCTCTCAGTGCACAGGGAAAATAAAATTACTAGAGGAAGTGGAAGAAGGGGAAAATGACAGGCTCATGCACTACCAGGACTCCGATACCTCTGCTCAGTATTGCTTTATTTGTGAACCAGCTTCTGAAGAAAAAAAAAGAAATTTAAAGAATAACCAGTTAGATGAGTGCTATTTGCAAATGCCTTGCCTGGGATATAGTCAGGAGGCACCCCGCACCTCAGCACAGGGATGGGATTTGCATGCCCAGCACACTCAGCTCCTGAGGACAATGGCTTCTCCGCAGCCCCAGGCACAGGGTGCACATCCCAGGGCACGCACAGCAAGCCACGTGCGGAAGCAAAGCTTTGCCCTCGTGGCCCCCCTCCACCAAGCTCTGCAGGTGTGCACCCTCCAATTTTCCTACTCATTCTCTCTTCGTTGCAAAAAAGTATATTAAAAAGTTATTTTTGGCACTGAAGTCAGCAACTGTGACTGAACAGATGAAGGGAGCAGAACTGATGAGTAAGGAGGTCCCATTTGCAGAGACTTCCCCCCCCCGCCTCCCAGAAGCACATCATACTTTCAAGGGCCGTATTATTGTTTTTCCTTTCTCCTGCAGTAGATCCCGAGGGTCCAATGCTCAGTGGTCACACACAGGCACCAGCCAGACAAGGAGGCACTTCTTATCCCTGTGCTTCAAACAGCAGTGGCAGCCCAGTGAGACGAGTGCTACAGCTACAAATCCCGTTGACATCAGCGTGAGTCAGACACCAAGAAAGCAAACCTGGTTTCAGTCGACCTCCTTAAAATTTGCCCTGCCAGGGGCACACCAAGGCAGCATTTGCCTTTTCCTCTTTTGCAAAGTGCAAAGGGGGGATTTTTATGTTTACCAATATTAGGAGTAACTTTTTCCACTCTTCTGCATTAATTTACTGTTGCCTAGCATGGAAGGGGGCATCTGTGTTTTCTTACAGCAGCAAAGCATCCTCTGAACTCAGGGATGCAGGAGGGAGACCCGTGCTGGCAGCTGAGCTCCGGCTACTTTGACAGGTTATTTCATCCTTCATCTGCGCAGCCAGATGCAGCAGCAAGGGGATTACTAACAACCTGAGAGCAAAGGAAACTGCCTCTCTGGGCTTGGAGGGTGGACACTAGGAAGAATAGAAAACAACTACCTGCAAATCCCATTTTGCATCCCTGTCTCACCAGATCCCAGTCGTGGGCTTCAGGCAGCACCCAGCACCTGTTGCAGGGCTGATGAGGAGGGCCCCTTTACAGACACTAGGGAAAGGTTGTGCGAGCCCTCCGTGCAGGCAGGGACAACATCCCCTTCTGTGATAAGCAGCAATGTTTCAAGCTGGAAGCGTTAGCACTTTGAAATGGTAAATCACGGAGTGCCTCTGTTAAAGCCTTACCCCACAGAGAATTATTGTAAAGTGCCAGCTGCTATTTGCATTCATTTTTTTTGGTGGACAGAGTCACAAAGGGAAGAGAATGACAATAAAAGCAGAGATATATCATAGGAGGTAAAAAAATCCCAGCCTTGACCACTACATGCAAATGCAGAGCAAAGCCTGGCGACTTTGTGAAGTGAAACATGGGTTTCACTTGCCGTCGCTGAAACCCTTTGGTTCCATTCATAAGCAGAGAGATCTAACAGCTTGGCATGATTATTAGACAAAAAGACTCCTTCCTGTGTCTCCTTTAATTTGCCTTGATAGATATGCAAACCAGAGGAGGAAAAAACTATCCAGGCCTCTTATTGACAGAAGACAATTTCCAGACCATAACCCAATTGCCTTTCTTTTAAGCTGTCTGGGAGAAAAACACTTACACCAGGCATGGAGGCAGGAGGAGGGATGCTGGGAGGGGAGATGGATGAAACATGGAAGTACCTGAAGGTCTCCTTACGGTCTGTCATGCTGTTGTCCTGTTGTAACTGATGCAAAGGAGAAGTTACAAATGATGGACCTTTTTAATTAGTGCACAGGGAATTCTCACCATGCAGTAGACATGTCAATGTAACACTAAGGAGGTATTAAGAAAACAAAAAGGGAAAAGTGACACCAGGAGCAGCCCCAGCCTTCCCGGGCCACAGCTTCAACTCCAGGCACTGTAAATGGTGGGAGAAGTTTTTCAACTGATTTTTTTTTTTTCCAGGGGCTGTTGCTCACATCTGGTAAAGCCGTCCCTGGGCTACCACCATATGTAAGGACACAAGGTTTTATGACTTATTGTCTGTAAGATTTATGGAGATGATCTATGATCAACAATTTTTCATGTTCTTATATCCTGAGCAAACACACAGAGGGCCATTCCCTGCATAATAGGAAGGTGTAAAACAACATGGTCTCAGCACAGCAGGTCTGCCAGTGCAAACACCAAGCTTGGGGACCATGGTGGCAGCAGGGACGGACCAAGGCACATGGGGAGCTTCTTGGTTTCCATTCCCTTCCCAAGACAAACAAGGGGCAAGAAGAGAAGCAAAAAATTAATGGATTAAGATGAGCTACTCCAGCTCTTTTATGATATGTTAATGAGATCTATATTATCTGCATTTATTAAGTTAAATTCCAGAGCATCGGCAGTGTTTCTCCAGGAAACACATAAGCTTTGGTGCTAACAAAAAGCCCAACAAACCCAGGTGGCTTCTCCACACTCCTGGGGGAATCACTGCAGGTGTGGGGGGGGAGCAGGGCTCCCTGACCCATGGCACTGGGGCTCTGGCACAGACCCTAGGAGATAGCCCTGCCAGAGCCTTTGTGCATTTTAAAGGAAGGAAAGGGCTTATCACAATGTTTTGCTGATACGCTGCTCTGGCTTTCAGTGTCACAAGTCTTCACCTTTCACTTACATTGGGACCGCCAGGAATAAAGAGATTTAGTGAAAATAATAAACAAGAGGAAGTGAAAAATCTGCCAAGAGTTCTGGTTGGCTACACCCATCGGTCTTGTCTTTGACAGGTAGTTTGGCTATTAATGAAGGACAAGGCCTCGTCAATGTTAGCAGGGCATCACAGGAAGAAAATGACCGTTCTCCATTGATTGCTGTGATTGCTACTGTGCTCACCTCACTGATATTTTCCTACACACACACACACATTTCCTTTGCTATCAGCAATATTGTGCCTTACAAGGAAAAAATAGTTCCTCTTTACCACCCTCCATCTGCTGTCAACCCCAGCCATCAATCTCCACTCATACCATCCACCTCTTTGGGATGGAAGGATTATAGCTAACAAACACAAGTTGTAGTGAGAATAATAAATAATTATCAGACTCTTGCAAAATAAAAAAAAGCCTTAAATCCATAATCTCCACAGAAGAAAGCACTGCACTGGTAAAGTGCTGAAAGCATCGGTGTTCCACCCATCATTAACACAATGTTGAAATCAATGGCCCAGCTGAGCTGTAACTTTGTAGTGTCATTCACAGGCATAAGGGCCAGATCCTTCTGCAAGTGCCACCGAAGCCAGTATTGATTTACACCCCATGACAGCCTGTCCCCTGACTTATGCACCTGAACAACTATTTATTTTAAAAGATCATGTTAAATGCACTTCCCTTGTGTACAAATAAATCAACTCGTTTGACAGATATAATCAATTCTTTGCAATCCAAATAGGTTTGCTCCTTTCCCCCCCCAAAATGCAGATGACACCATTAAAAAGAAAATAAAAAATGTACAGAGACCTGTAGAGATACCAAAAGAATCGTATTAGTCCAGTAATGTACCTGCAGGTTTGGAAAACAGTCTAGCACTGTGTGATCATTTTGACAGAGGCACTTGAAAGAAATCAATAAAATTGATTATTTGGCTGCACCGTTTATAGACGTGGATCAGAGTTCTGGGATGGCTAACTTATTTTACATAAAAATGTGCAAAAAATAAAAAATGGCACAAGGGGACACAGAGTCCACTTTGCAAGTTGGGGTGGAAGAGAGCCTACGCTGAGCAGCAGGATCTTCCAGTCAGCTGTAGGAATGTTGCACTGCAGCAAGCTTCCCCGCAGAAAGAAATGGGCAATGAAATGGACACTTCTCCTGCCAGAGGAGCTCTCAGCATAAAAGTATGCATCAAGCCGCGGCAGTAAAAATCCTCAGTAGAAGTGTTAAACTTGCAAGCCAGGAGATGAAGAGAAAACTCAAGGTTTGGACCCTTTAATAAGAGTAGGAATTGGTAACCTAATTATCAGAGGAGACTCTTTCAGGAAATAGTTATCTCAACCTAATCTTTGTTGAAACCACAGTGTTTAGCTGATATAAATTGGTGCACTGAATTCAAGACAAGTCAAGCCACCTTGTTCCCATTGAGGATCTTCCCACCATTTTTAATATTATATTTTATCTTTAGTGGCTTAAGGCAGAGATTGTGCCACCCTTCCCACACAACATCCCCACTTCTGGACCTTGCAAAATGATGCAGTTTCTGGGCAACCTTTCAAGTTCTCCTTAGTCAGACCTAAACTCAGATAGCAGTATTTTAGCAGTTATGATTTCCACCATCACACACAGTGCCTCAACTTCTGTTTCCTCCTGGGTCTGGGAAACAGAGGTATTTGGATGAAAAATAGTCGGAGAAACTCAGAAGTACTACCCATGTAACCCACTACACAGGACAGTCACAAGTAGTCCCTCCATCATGTTTGCTTACTCTATATCATCACAATACAACACAGTAATTCCTCTGTTAATATGCATCTATTTTCTCCTCTGCCAGTCACTGTATTGTGCAGTACATGGACTCCCCACTCTTTATCAGCATTGAGGACTCACATTTGCCATCTACAATGGTACCATTTAATACAGTGATGCCCCATTCTAATACTATGAAAGATTGTATCTGAACAGAAAATGTGCATTTGAAGTGCGGCTCACTTCATTCACTCTTGGTAACTACCTACTACAATTATCAGGAAATGAAAAATATGCACTTCACAGCCTTCTCTTTTCACATGTTAAAAAACATATAATGATGGGCACAAACACTACAGGATCGCTCATGCATGAGGCAATGCTTTGCACAGTTTCCATGATATATTACTAAACAGACAAAAGTCTGGGGCTCTACAGATGTAGAAGAGAATTTCTAATAATCACACATTGTGCATACATGTCCACACACCTTTTCAGAGAAAACTGAGGGAACATAAAATCTATAAAAGTAATAGACTGTCTTTACTTTATGGCAGAGTTCTGGAAAGTTTGAAGCAGATACTGTCACCAAGTTGCCATTTAAAAAGGCATTAAATGCAGAAAAATAAGAAAAATCATTATCTTTGCTGTAGATTCTTTTGGAATGAAAAAAATTATAACTGTGGGAGTCAATGCATTTACAAGTGTTCACGGGGTACTATATGGTATATATACAACAACCCCCAAAGTGGGAGTACAGATGTGAAAAGGGGAGTGTAATACAGAATTATAAGAGGGGAGCATAAATAACACAGAGTGTAATAACCAGAGTCATTATTTTAGGGAGTCTACATATAATCCTAGTTTCCCCCCCTCCCTTTCACAATGTTTTTAACATTACTTTGACTTCAGCCTTCCTGGATAGACATTTAAACAGGAAAGGCTTCAGGTTTATTAAGTAGAAGTATTGAAATTGGCAAAATACCTGATTTGGTTCATGTTATGTGGTTTATAACATTGTTAAGCTTCATTAGGATGCTGCAGCACTCAAATGAATGAAGACATATTTATTATTTCATAGGCTGCTGCCCATTAAAACTAATGCTTCCTCTGCTAAGAGGTGCAGACAGCAGAACCCATGATGCTCAGCATTTCTACCATAGGTATTGTGTGAAACATCTGGATGCCAGACTCATGTACTTCAGCTTACATTCACCAGGTTCCTGGAAAGATCTCCATTTTACACAGAAAATGAGAAAAACACACCAAAGCAGCAAGCTTGAATTTACACTGGTGTAAATTAAAATAACACCAAGGCAAAGGGAATTACTTCAACACAAAGCTGGTGCAGGACCCAGCTCAGCCCAAGTGCCATTCATGCCACCAGAGCGATGCACACATGGGCTCCACACCAGAGACCCCTTATCACAAGCGTAACACTATTTTGCAAAGCCAGTCATGGTACAAAGCAGTTTAGTTGTCTCCATCCTCTTACAGCAAAAGAAGCAGCCTAAAATTGACCTTACCCAACAGCCCCTTGGCAGAAAGCATACATGAACCTGGCCACCACCACTGCTGCTCTAGAGACCTCCTTCCCTGCCATGCATGACACCTGCTTTGGTAACATCTACCTTGCCTTTCTAGCCTTGCTAGATCTGTCTTGGTGTGCTATACAAGACTGGAAGTCAACAAAGTTTTCTTACCAAGGAATTGTTGGAAAGTCACCTTCCTCTGATTCGCATTTGGGACCTTTCTCTAAAAAAAGGCAAGTGAGCAAGTTTCAAGTGCGTCAGACCATTGGCTTTGGGACTCCCCCAGCCTCTTACCTTAGAGTTCTGATTCACAATGACATCTGTGCTTCCTGGGCCAACTGTGCTGGGAAGCTGCTGAGACCAGACCTCCAGAGGAGCCCCAAAACTCCCTTCTCCCATCACCCTTAACGGGTGCTGAGCACATCCTGGACCTCCCCATCTCCCACAGAGTGGGACTGGAGATTTCTAGTGCTCTTCATACAACAGCAAAATCCAGAAGTACTCCTGTCCCGGTTGCCAGCAGGGAGCCACAAAGGTCTCCCAAGCCTTCAGGCTGATGTAGAGTGTGTTATGTTCCAAGGCTCAGCTCTGTCACCCAAACACAAGAAACCTCATGTCTGCCAAAATCAGGCTTATATAAGGACAGCATCAAAAGGCATGACCATGCCTCCCTACAGGGAGATGATGGAGAAGAGGCAGCACCTGCATCCAACCACCCCACCCACTCACGCCAATTCCCTGCTTTACTGTAACACTTGCTTAATTGATGCAAAGTGTGATCAATTTATGTTGGACTGTAGCTGAATGCAGACTTCAACCAGACTAGCAGCAAATCCCGCTCTAATCTGCAGTGACTTGAATTTTCTCTATTCACTGCTCTTTTCCGGCCTGCTACAGGAAAAATGTGGCCTTGCCTCAATTGACTTAAATTTAAAACCATTGCCATATTATATAACTCAATAAAAATCTTGCTAAAAAAAGGTACATTGTACTCATTCTCCTTCCACATGGTAGGGAGGAAAATGGGTATGGACTTCTTCTATGGCTTTTAGTTAATTTGCTATCAATGCCCAGCTGCTTTAGAGTAAATACAGGAACAGGGTGTCATATGGGTATCCTGAAGAAAAAGAAGAGAGATTTCCTATTTCTTTGTTAGCCAGCAAAGATGGTATGCATGTTATCCAAAGATAATACAGGGGAAGAAATCAATTCTCCGTGTTGTTACACATCCTTGCGTGCAAATGTAAACTTGGGGGAAAAAGGAAAAAAAAAAAAAAAAAGCAGCACATTTCTATTATGCTGAGGTCATATGAAATCATTAGTGCAGGCTGATATGATCATCAGAAAAAAAATAAATAAATAAGGCTTCTCCACGTGAGGAAAAGTGCATCAACTAGAAGTTTTTGTGGGTGAAGGAGCGAGGAGTTTGCTCCGTTCAGCCCTGGAAGAGCTGGATCTTTGGGGATGAAGCACACATTGGGCACAGCGGCTCTTAGTTACACTTTCCAGTCTGAGCATAAAACCCGCCGATGTTCCTCACTGCCACGCTCACTCGCTCCGAGCCGAGCCTGAAACGGGCGAGCAGTGCGCCGGGGATCCTTGGTAATGCTAAGGCGAGGAATACATCTCCGCTGCAGCTCCAGCATCAGACGGCTCCCTCGCAAAGGAAATTTGGATTATTGTATAATGAGTCAACACAAATATCATTATTGCTGCTCTGATACCTGCTGGCAAAGGCAGGGCTGTGATATGGCTGGGGGCCTGAACACCAGCGCGCTGGGTAATTGATGAAGCGGCGTGCTCGCGGGCTGCCTCGCTCGGCTCTGCCGCCCCGCAGGGGTCCCGCGTTTCCAGGCCTTTCGCAGGAGGCATCCTCTCTGAAGAGAGACTCCCTTCCTGACGCAACAAGATTAAGCAATTTGCTTTTAATTAGTACTGCAGTCATTTCCAAACTAAGCAGTGGAAAGAATAGAAAGCAGACTGTCTCTTTAAAGTTTAAGTGGATTCAGTGCACACAGTGAATTTAGAGCCTGCTGTTGGAAAAGTTCAGCTTTCTGTCACCGGTACTGTGCTCTCTGCTAATTTTTACAAGAGTTCAAGTTGTATGCACCAGTTAGCAGAGACATTGCAGGGGGTAAAATGAGAATAGAAAGCGTGACCCCTTGCTGCCTCTGTTTATAGTGCCTAAATTATATCCAGACAATGCTCCAGGTCCCCTCCCTTGCTCTGCCAGGGCCCCGTGTGCAAAGCCTGTGTGCTGTTCCCCTCTGCTGCTGCCCAAGAAAAGGGGGCCCTTGGCATTTGTGAGCAACTGCCCGGGAATCCCCTGCAAAGAGCCACATGGAAAGGAGGGGAAGAAAGGTTTGGGGGGGGCTGGTGGAGGACCAGCGTGGATGCAGCAGGAGAACGTCAAGAGTGGGAAACCTCAAGGGAATCAGGGATCCCAAAAGTGGACGCCTCACTTTCACCATCCTGTACGTCCAAGAGCATCCCAGCACAGCATGCCGCCGGGGCGCTCCCAGCTCCCTGACCCCACGTTGCACGCTCCTGGTGTGCATCGGGAGGAGGGAAGGAGGGAGGGAGGAAGGGAGGAGCTGCAGCTTCATCTGCAAACCAGCTAACACGTATGAATAATTGAATATCAAATAAAAAAACCCTTCCTAGCCAGGAGATGTACTTTTGGCCACAGTTTTTCACTCCAAAGAACTTCAGTGATGAACATTTATCCTTCAATCTCTAAAGAGATGGCATAAATACCCACTCCTTTGTCCGTGGCTCGTCTCTCCTGCAAGCTCCCTGCAATGTTAGCATCGCTTCTTTCCAAACATGCCATAGCAAGAACCCTTCAAACAGAGTGGAAGAAACCACTCCAAAAATAACAGTCCATTCAAGCTTCTGCTCCTTTTGTCCCTCTGCCAGCCTCCATCCTTCCTCTGGGCAGCAAAGCGTGCGTGCACGTAGGAGCCACGAGGCTCT
>NW_008825558.1:1313784-1314060 GCF_000699105.1 Pygoscelis adeliae
GAACACGCAAAGAAAATGGGATTTTTCTGCACATTTCTCAATGATGGCAGGGGGGGGAAATCCCCATGACCAGGACTGGTGCTGTCCGGATGATTAGTATCTGGCATTCCTCTACCTTCAGCCACAGCTGGTTTAGATTTGAGCTACTGGTTCATTTAGATTTATGCTTCTGGTTCAATAAACAAACGCAGTACATAGTCCATCATGCTAACTGCATAATAAAGCTGCTTACCTACTTCCAAACAAGTAGCTTTTATGCATCTGTTCCTCTGTCAT
>NW_008825558.1:1314075-1321352 GCF_000699105.1 Pygoscelis adeliae
TCAAACTCAAGAACAGCATTCGCTTTCTTTCCAAAACCAGACCCTATCAAAGATTAGATAATGTCTGAAGTCTCTCCAGCAGCCCTTCAAACTGTGCTTTGCTACAGAATATTTCCAGAAGTTGTCTGAGAAATTACTGCAAATACTTCATCTTCTCAAAGGAAGGCAGGTTATAGTTCTACCCTGGTGCTCTCTGTGAAAAACCCAGCTCTGAGCAAAGCCCCAGACTTCTTCCCCAGCTGCTCAGCCTTTGTGAAGGGCCATCCGAGCTGGGGTTTGTGGGGGCTTTCAGGATCACTGGGGCACAACGAGAGGCCAGTTTCTCCCCACTTCCACTTGTTGGAAGGAATTATCGTGAGGCTGGGAAACAGTTAACCTGCACAGAGAAACCTTGATTTCAAGACGCGCCTGTTGTCTACCAGCACCATCCACAAAGTCGCTGCTTTCATCCAGAACGAAAAACACCCTGGGATTTTTGCAAAATCCTTTTAAGTTGTTCTAATGGTAGCAGCTCTGAATCTGGTGAACTGCTTTGTTATCAATGCTGTGCAAATTGTTCATCTATTTCTCTCCTACAGTGCTTGCCTCCACTCACTCGCCTCTCTAATAAATTCGTTTGACCGCAAAGGGTGCTTTATGACTCTTGTTTAAAACGGCTTCCTAATGATGCTTGACAACATCTCCTGCCTTTGAAAGAGCCTCGCTATGCAGGGCTCTAATCCCACAAAAGGAGGGATTCTTGTTAACCTGTGCCTCCGTCCTTTCTGTTGAGTCACCACCTTTAATGAAGCACTGAAGGGGAACCAAAACGCAGCTGGGAAATTATGGCTTTACATGATCGTCTCTTGCTACAAGAGAGTTATTGCCCAAGCCTTAATCCCGTGACTCAGCCCTCTCCTTGGACCCCCTTTAATTGTTAGGACCTGAGGAAATCCTGGCCGAGGTAAATAACACTTCAGCAGCAACAGAATAGATTCACTTTAGGCAATGAATTTTTAATGAGCCGAGACTGCAGAGGGAATGCAGGGCCGAGATCTGTGCTGCTTATCTGATGGGGAAGGTCAGGGTCTGAACGGAGGGAGGGCATGGATGAGAGAACAGATCTGACAGGGCTCTTCAGCTGAGATTTCAGCTTGTCACAGCCTGGCATACCTTAACATATTAGGACCTTCTCTTCAAAGGAGCAACTTACACATGCCCATGCTAACAGAAACGGCACAATATTTTCCCCTGGTAAAGGCAACCCAAGGGTTGTACTCTTGCTTTCTAAAAAAAAATTAAAAAAAAAGCATACAGAGAAAAAAAAAATAAACCAAACCAAGAAAGATCCATGCAGATGGGTCATGCTCTTCATGGAAAATCAGGTAACTCTACAGACAAACTGCAAACAGAAACACACATAAGACTCTAAGCAGCCCATTAGCATAATATCACTTATTAATTAGGTCAGCAGGCCCAACTGAAGTCCTCACCAACATAACCATCAACACCAACTGGCTCAATAAGTCTCAGCCATGGGCACTTCTATTTACTAAGAGTTTGGACTTCATACAACCACCCTACAGCACAGGTTTACCCACCAACAGGTCTCCTGTGACATTGGCCAAGAGCAACACCTACCCCTGCTGTTGGGACTGACTGATCCCAGGCACTTTTTCTGTCTCGGAAAACAAAAAAGGGCTAAAACATGTCTAACTCCAGGCATGGGTTTACATTGCTGCAACTCAAAGCTCTCAAGCCTGGCAGCTCCTATCTCAGCCTGGTTTGGCAGGGTTTGTGGGTGGCCCACCTGGGCTCAGCCCACCCAGCATGGCCTTACCCCTGTCCCCTGCAATCCCCATACCCCAGGCAAGCGCTGTTGGGAGGTCACAGAACCAAATGCCCTACTTCTGCCGGCGAGCTCCTCTCCAGCAGAGCGTGGAGCAGGTAGGCAGGGTAAAGGTGACATCCCAGGAGTTAATCTGCACCTCCAAGAAAACCTGCAGCTTAGTCATGGACAGTAACAGTGAACTTCTGAGCCAGAGATGTTACTCCTAAGCAATCTTGGGTCAGATCAGCACTTCTGAAATTTCCTCAAAACAATGAACGCTGACAGAGAGTTGGTTTCTTGCACACCTAAAAATTTTTTTAGAGTTTGTCAGAAACAAAAAAAGACAGAATATTTCTGCCCTAGGATCCAGCCTTTTTCATTTGCTGGGATTTCTGTTTCTTATGGAAAAAGAAAGAATGATTTCTGGGGAAAGCCTTTGTGTGTGTCTGTGTGTGTGTCTGTGTGTGTGTGTCTGTGTGTAAAAAAATAAACAAATAAAAATATTCAGCAGAAAGTATCTGAGCAGTCCAAGCCTGTATGAGAAATTACTGAAGTAAAACTGCTGGGTGAGGCTGATCACACTGCTGCACGCAGGAGGAAAGGAAAACTGATTGGCAGTCATTCCAAAACATCCCCACAGCTTGTCATTTCCCTGATATTTTGATCTGTATAACGTGGGAAGGGGTCTGCTCTCACTCCGGGCTGCATGCCCTCAGGTGTGTCCACCACATCATGGACCTGCGAAACGTGAACCAGGACAGTTAAAGGACGTACCAGCAGGAGACAGGATAATTTATGGGGAGCCAGGTCAATGCAAATTTATTGTGAGTAATGGACAATGGAAGGGGGGAAAAAAGCTCCCATAGGAACAAAGGCGAAAGGGTGCCAGCTCTCTGCTCTTTGCAGACATCCAGGATGCTAATAAAAACCTTGGTGGACAATGAAAAGCAAATACCAGTCCTGGGGAACAGATTTACCGCAGTGGTGGAACAGGTCAGTGCAGAGGGAAGTGGTTTGATCAGAAAACCAATGAAATTCAGATGATAATTATGCTCAGTAAGAGGCAAAATAATCCTTTCATTTGCTGGGAGGTTTCAGTCATGCACTTTGACCTTCATCCTGGTGTTTCATTAATAGTTTATATTAACAATTAATGGGTGCTTTCACTGGTGTTCTGTGCAACTCGCATTAGAGTTAATGTTCAAGTTGGATATAATAATACATAAGTCTCATGGGATACTCATATCATGTGACAGCGCATTTATTTCAACCAGGAGTCAGGAGATGAAAATCAGGCCAAACACCAGTCTCAGGCGTTTATTACTTGTGTCCAGACACCCCACGGAGGAGTTGGATGTCGCAGTAGCTTTCGTTATAAGGCCCAGATGGAAAGCTGCCCAGACCAACTGAAGTCCCTTGATCGTAAAGATAATTTGCCTTTGGGATGACTTTAGATGCATGGTTAGTGTAGTTTACTGAAGAATCATAAAAAAGAGCCTCTCAGCTTCACTGTGGCAGTTACTTACAGGGTTCACATAGCTATGCTAATTTTGGCTTTGACAACACTTGCTGGAATAATCCTAAAGAGAGGCCCGACCTAAGGGTCAAAGCTCAGGTTTAGGTTATATTCACGGTTTGGTCTGCTACAGGGTAGGACCACGAAGCAATATTACACCCAGAAAGCACTGCAGAGCTCAGCGTAGGGCTCTTGCTGCCAGTGGTCGCACAGAGATTTTTGGGACCGCACAACCATCCTTAGCTGTAAGCCTGAGAGCAAGCCTGAGCCCCCGGGATGGAGCGGAGCTCTGTGGCACAGCAGCAGTGGGTTTAAAGCAGGCTTTAAATTTGGGGCTAATACTTCCAGATACCCCCTTAATATATTTATTTTTAAGTGAGGTACACATCCTGGTTTAGTTTTAAGGATGGACCTAATGTTGCTCCTCTCATTCCCCCATAACTTCGGATCATTGAAACATTGGGATTATACCATTTTTAAACTTGACACAAAAAGAGAATTGGGTCTATAATATTTGGCCTGAAAACTCAGCTGGCCCTTTGCTTTAGAAGTAGTTGGAGGAAATGCACGCTGTTTTGTCTAAAAATACAATTATTTTTTTTTAAATCATGGGATCAAAACTCAATTATAATTGAATATACTTCATACCACAGTTTGATCATACTACCATTACTGTGGCAGGAAAATATTAGGCAATTCACCGTGACAAAGTTTGTGGAGACACTATATATTTGCTCCTATTTAAGGGACAAACTAAATGTTTAGATTTGGCGGTAGTTAAACTGCGAGAAAATAGGTGTTCAGCTCTCCTGAGTCTTCCCCTGCAAATAGCTCAATTAAGGGACTAATTGAAGCGTAGAGATGTCCCCTGCAGGGTTGAAAAATGCCTATCTGGCATGGTAGTGTCATCCCTGGGAGTTTCCTTTGCCAGAGACATCATTTCTGGCGAAGACCAGGACAAAACCAGCAGCGCCCTGTGCACCACGGAAGGCAGCTGGCTCTGCGGGCAGCATCCCTGCCCCACGGCCAGCGAGATGCCCGGCCGCTCGCCCGGCCCCGCTGCTGGCGATGCCGAGCTGAGTTGTGCTGATCCACCTGGCAGTGCCCGTGAGAGGTAATTTTACAGAATAGCAATGAATCAATTCATCAATCACTGTCACGTCTAGTAGCAGGAGCGTGTGCTCGGAGCCTGGGAAAGCCTGTGCATGCTCAGGATTAGGTTGCAAGTAAACTCAGCAGTGCTAAAATGCTTCCCTAAGTAAGTACTGGCAAGGTCCCTGCTGAAACATGTCAGAGTTTGTGCACCAACTCCGGCAGAGCTTAAGTCAGGCCCTATGACTTAAAGTCTGCTGATGCTTTAGCGCAGTTACTGCAAGCAGAAGTACTCCTGGCAGCTAAGTTATCCATGTGCATAAGTATTTGCAGGATCAGGGCATAGCTGCACCATCCTTTGTTCCTTTCATCATGCTCACGATGCTGAATTAAGCCTTTGGCTTTGTCTTTTTCTTGTACACAAGCCCTGTTGTATAGTTACGTCACTGTAATAATGAAAGCGAGGACCTGTATAGCAGAGGGACTATGGTGGAAATAATTATAATAATAAAATGTTAATTAGTGTCTTTTCTTGGAGAATGTTCTTTCTGATTGCAACAGGATTCTGTTGAAGAACTGAAAAAAGTTAAAAAAATCCAGAACTCTTTTTCAATCTTAAGGCTGTATGGACTTGGGAGTTTTTTCTTTTTCTGAAAAAAACTGAAAACATGGCAAGAAAGCTAAAAATGCTCTGTCAAAAATGTAAATAGCACGAAGAAGTTTTTGACCAGCTCTAATCACCACGAAGCAGGGGAAAGAGCATTAGGAGGAACAAAGGCGTGGTTTTGTTCTCGTTCTCACACTCGCAGCTCATTTCTACCTCCCTTTGTGCCAATGCTTTCTTTTAAATGTATATTAAAAAAATCCACTTTGGTGCCTGAGCACCACTGCAGGTCCTGCTGCCGAGCCCGCTGCTTGCCGCTGGCCGAAGCATTTTGGTGAGGGAGAGGACACCCCTGCTAACGGCTGGACACGAGCTTGGCGTGCCTCTCTCCCCCAGCCTCCCTGCAGCCCTCGCCCTGCCTATGGGCTGCCAGATGTGTGCATCTGGGCTGGGCACAGGCAGGGCAGGACGGACCTCCCTGGGTCCTCCTCCTGTTTTGCCTCTTCCCTCCTCCCCAATTCCTCAGCCTGAAGATTAAGAGACTACAATAGAGACTGGAACCCATGCTGCTTAAAACATGTGTGTGTGTGTGTGTGTGTGTGTGTGTGTGTGTAACTATATATTTTTTTACACTGCAATTGAGGGAAGCTGCTTGAGAAAGAAATTTCTGCAGATTCAGATTTCCCTGAGCATGTGAACCCATTGAATACCCTTTTCCAAGCATCTGTGCAGCTTTAGGAACACTGCTCTGCAAAGGGAGAGAAAATCCTGCTCCGATATTTGAGTCGTTGCACACAGAGGATTTGAAATTGCACATCTGCCTGTACCATTTGCATTTCATCACCTGGTGCTGGAACAAATAAAACCAAATGAGTAATGATCTGATTCTGTAGTCTCACTGTTGCTGCTTTGCCAGGAATTATCCTGGCTCAGTGGACAGAGTCTTGGGTAGAAGAGCGGAGTCTGTTTTCTTCTCTGCCACTTACCTGCTGCATGGCCTTAGGCAAGTCATTTAACTCTCACTGCCTCCCTTCCTATGTTTAATCCACCACCACTGACTTTCTTTGTAAGAGTTTTGAGATTTGTTAATGGCAAGGGGTATTTTAGTGTTATTCTGAGAGCAGAATGGGCCAGCCACAGTCCCACAGTATTTAAAGTCCCTTTAAAAAAATTATTACACCTTTTTCACAGATCCGTGGAAGTCTGTATGGTGGCTCTCTGCTTTGGGGTAGCTTTCATTCGCAAAGGAAAAAAATTAAATCACGGAGATACTCAGAAGCAAATTGGAGCAATGAGTGCATGTGAGAATACTGCCATTTGCTCATGAGCAAATAGCAGCAA
This sequence comes from Pygoscelis adeliae, assembly GCF_000699105.1. NCBI lineage: Eukaryota > Metazoa > Chordata > Aves > Sphenisciformes > Spheniscidae > Pygoscelis > Pygoscelis adeliae. The sequence goes on from NW_008825558.1 coordinate 1,320,439, forward strand.
GAAAGAAATAAAAGTCAATATAAGAGGCACTGGTGCCTATTCACTGAGCCCTCGTTTACATACAGCAACTCATACTCAGGAAATGAGTGTAGCACTTGGAAACAGTGATCTCTGTCAAGCAGAGATGGGTGAGCGCTGTTCCCAATGAAGGCTGATGACTGAGGAAGTCATAAAAGCTATCGGAGAGAGGAAAGAGGCAGGTGACATGGGTAAGAAGGCAAATATTAAGGGGATGAAAGGGATTATAAAGCAAAGCTGAAAAGATGTAAAAAGCTGATTAGGAAACCCAATATGACAGAGGGAGAAGAATTGCCCATGGGGTGAATAAAAACAATAAAAGATTTCTTTTAAGCAGGTAAAGGAGACAAGATTAACAGGGAGGCCGCCGGACCACTGAGAGGTAGTCGAGAGAGCTTAATAACACAGGGAGAGGGATTGAAATGAGGGAAATTAAATGATTTCCCCTGGCTGGCGCTTGTGGGGGAACCTGGAGGTAAGATGACAGACACGGAAGCAAAGTTTCCTCTGACAGCCAAGCAGGGAAGAGCTGAGAGCATGAATAATGACCAAAGCAAACTCATACCGTGGAGAAGGAGGCAGAGCTGAGCGAGGAAGGCGTACTTTTAGCCCACGCTGCTTAATGGAACAGCAGGAGAGATTAAGTGTCCAATAACAGAGGTTTTGAGTTGTTTCTTGGAGATAAAAAGAGGTAAAGAGAAACTGACATAAAGCAAACATCTTTGAGCATCTATGAGAAGAGATAGGCAGAAACCAAGACATACTTGCAGTAGATTATCAGCCGATACGAATGCTCATAAAAACTGACGTGCACATACACACGCTCACTCCCACCAGCCGAGAATCTGGCCCCGAACCTGCAGAATGTGATTTTTTTTTAATCAGAGGCAAGATTT
>NW_008825558.1:1321499-1323617 GCF_000699105.1 Pygoscelis adeliae
ACATCAGCAGAAATATGAACTGATAAAAATGTATCTGCCCAGTTCCATAAAGGGTAAATCTTGTCTGACAAATCTGGCAGAATTTGTTTTAGGAGCTAACGTGAAAAACAGGCAGGAGCAAAGCAATGGAGCTAATCCACATAGATTTCAGAAAAGTCATTTAAACGCAGCCCGGGATGGTAGACTAATACGTAAGGTTAGCAAGTATGGCATAAAAACCATTGTCCTTGAAAGACTAAGGAAATGGTTAGGTGATTAAGGGCAGGTTGTAATGGTAAAACTTTATGGGTCAGAGAGGAGGACGGTGATGTGGTGAAGACAGCTATATCTGAGGTTATTACGATGACAGTTCAAGGCATCAGATGGAGACTCATACTTTTTACTCCGTAGAAAAACTATTCTGAGGAAAGTGCTACCCTGGGTGGTTCTAATCCAAAAATCACACCGAAACCAAGACCAGTTCATCTTCTGGGGGGCATTTGCCTTTGTGGAACATCAAATCTTCCCAGGTCAGCAAAGCATACAATGCACAGGAATGAAATCACGCCCAATGAGCCCAATAAATGAAAAAAAAGCACGCCACCCTAGGCCAGGGTAAGGTCAAGTTGGCCAGAGGAATATATATTACAGCGATAGGGTTTGCTGAACTAAAAGACCACAGAACAGGAAAAGTATTTAAGGCAGACCCAGGGGCTGTCAGCACATGGCATCAATGTGGTTACTTCTGAATTACATTCGTACCTTATCTTGACAGATGCGCCGTTTGGTCCAGGTTCTCCAGGGTGATGGTGGGCAAGGCGCAAGATAGGAAGACTCCCAATAGCAGGGGGAAAGCAGAGAAAAACAGGCAGGACAGGATAGAGACGGTCCAGAATATGACACCGAAAAAGGGGCAGTGGTTCAGAGAGGACTCAGACAGACTTCAGCTGTGTAACCCAGCACCTCGGTCAAGCCACTTTTACTAAAAAGCAGAGCAGATGCTACCACAGTGTTGGAAGAAGCCCTGTGCAAGCTGGAGACTGCAGTAATGTCCCTCAGCATGTCCTCTACAAACTCTGGACCCTCTGAAAATGTTCATCCTGCATTGAAGGCTCCTGTACCTGCACTTGTTTAACCCCCTGCCCCTGCCTAGAGCAAAGCCCAAGGTCCTGCCATGCTGCTCCGCCGGCTCCTCGCTGCCTGCTACTGGGAAATGCAGTCTTGTACCTGGCAATTTAGCACAGGGACATGTCTCCCTGCTTTGCCTGTAATGTCTGTGGTCATACCCCTCCCACTACCCCCAAATAAGCGCTCCAGGGAATGGGAACACCCAAGGGTGCTCATTCCCTCATGCAACATGATCCAGACTCCCCACTCTCCATGAAATCCAGCACCACTTCTGGAGCTAAATTTAAAAATTCATTGAGTCCCTGAGTATAGAGCTGGGATTTTGTCTGCTGCCCACTCAGCAAAAGTCCCAAAGTCCAGCATTTCTAAGCATTTAAAGAACTTCAGGTCTACCTGAACTTCACACAGAATCATAGAATCGAATCATTAAGGTTGGAAAAGATCTCTAAGATCATCAAGTCCAACTGTCAACCCAACACCACCGTGCCCACTAAACCATGTCCCTCAGCACCTCATCTACCCGTCTTTTAAATACTTCCAGGGATGGTGACTCAACCACTTCCCTGGGCAGCCTGGTCCAATGTTTAACCACTCTTTCAGTAAAGAAATTTTTCCTCACGTCCAATCTAAACCTCCCCTGGCACAACTTGAGGCCATTTCCTCTCGTCCTTTCGCCAGTTACTTGGGAGAAGAGACCGACACCCACCTCGCTACAACCTCCTTTCAGGTAGTTGTAGAGAGCAATGAGGTCTCCCCTCAGCCTCCTTTTCTCCAGGCTAAACAACCCCAGCCCCCTCAGCCGCTCCTCATAAGGCTTGTTCTCCAGACCCCTCACTTTCTCTGGACACGCTCCAGCACCTCAATGTCCTTCTTGTAGTGAGGGGCCCAAAACTGAACACAGTATTCGAGGTGCGGCCTCACCAGTGCCGAGTACAGGGGCACGATCACTTCCCTACTCCTGCTGGCCACACTATTTCTGATACAGGCCAGGATGCCATTGGCCTTCTTGGC
>NW_008825558.1:1324417-1331917 GCF_000699105.1 Pygoscelis adeliae
GGCACCGAGGTCAGGCTGACAGGCCTGTAGTTCCCCGGATCCTCCTTCCGGCCCTTTTTGTAGATGGGCGTCACATTGGCCAGCCTCGAGTCATCCGGGACCTCCCCAGTTAGCCAGGACTGCTGACAAATGATGGAGAGTGGCTTGGCGAGCTCCTCCACCAGCTCGCTCAGCACTGTTGGGTGGATCCCATCCAGCCCCATAGACCTGTGAGCGTCCAGGTATCATGACCTATCTGCATCCCTCAGACCAGCAAAATCGGGCTGGGAAGGTCACCAAAAGCCTGCCATAAAAAGTTCATCCACTTTTTGGCAGCTCTTTTCTGCTGTGACCCCTCCAGGCATAGGCAAAATGAGGCATTGCCTGGAGCTATGGGCTGCTGAGGGGGCCAGCACGGCCCTGGCCCCCCAGCCCATTTGCACAACAGGGACCCAGGGGACCCACTGGGGCCACCGCACCCCTCACCTAGGAGCATCCCTCTGCCCCCCAACCCCATGCAGCAAGGCAAGCTGGCTCTGCCATCCCAGCTTTGCAGGGGACAGGACCAGCAAGGTCCTCATTTGAAGGCTTTGCCGATATCTGTTGTGCTCTCCAGGCACTTTGGGCTGCAAGAGGCACCGGTGGCACCAGACCTCAGTGGCTGCAGACCTCGACGCATGGTCAGGAAGGGCCCCTGCGATGGGGAGCTGAGAGACCTTTGTGGGATCGCTGCTCACAGTATCCCCGCTTAGCACAGCAAGCTGTTTGTGGCACAGATAGGAATCGTAGATTGATTAATTGATTAATCACACCTGCTAATTACATCGAAAAAATAGGCAAAATTAATATTTGATGTAGGTCTCTAAAGAGACTGTATGGATCAATTTTCCACAGATAAGACAGAAAAGTTCCTGCAGATAATACACAAAACCTTGGCAGGAGCTTCCCGGCTAGAGATGACTGTCATATTGAAACTGATGGAGTGACGACAACCCGCGAAGCACCGCTTATTACTCATGCCTAATTATTCAGAGCCCCGACTAAAACATCATACATGAGTCATGTTTGTTAAGGCATGCACACACATGCACATGTTCAAAGCTGGTTTCAGTGCCACTTGGCTGCTGTTCTTATGAAAACTGAACATCAAAAACACATCAAGATAATAAAAATAACAGATCAGCTGCATTTAATACATAAATCATTATTATAAGCACTGTTCTGCAGCTCGAGTTGACTTCAAGTCAAGCTTTCATTAATATTTAGTAAAAATATTGGTGTTTTTCAAAGGACTGTAAAAATCCCCTTGCAAAACTATTCTGATTGTGCATCCAGAGCGCAGTGCAGCCTCCTGCAGCGGGACAACCCCAGGCTGAAGCAGCACTTTCATCCTGTTTATGCCCTTAAAAGGGGAAACTGTGCTTTTTTTTCTGTTGTTTGGCCCTTTGCAAAAAGAGGCAAAGTTCACCTCTCATTCACGTGCGTGCTGACTGCGAGCACAGCAGTCCGACTGGAAACATAACTCGCATTTCCTGCGATGCTGGGGGTTTTTTAGATGAAGGCAAGTTTGTTCGAGTGACCTTGCCAGGGCTGCTCCGAAACCCCAGTGTCACTGACTGGGATCTCTTCACCCCAAGCCAGCTCCTGTGCTGATATTTTTGGAGGTTCTGGATCCCTTGGAGTGAAAGTTATTACATAAATATACATTATTGTTATATACTTGCCATTGGGTTTCTGCAGTGATTTGATTGCTTTGAAAATGGATTTTAAAATGGATTTGTTATTGTGACCGTGAATTTCTTTTGTCTTGGTTTAATGTCTAACTATTATCTAGTATAAATAACAGACTTTCTGCAAATTTAATTCCAGGTTTTTGCTTCATATGCCTTTACTAATCTAGAAAATCTGGTTGTATTAAGAAACAGCATCAGAAAGAAGTTAAACCAGCATATCCTCATAAAGCTGAAATGGGCATGAAATGTAATGAGAAATCCTACTGCAAACAGCAGCGTTTTCAGTCTTGAGTCTTTATTTATTAAACCTACTTTAGGAAATTCAGACAATCTACAAACATTTGGGGGGCTGATGTGTTTTAGGCTTATAAAGTAATCTTTGGAGAGCAAAGAACACCTTGTGTTTTCGCAGCAAATACTTCCCAATCTTAAGAGAGCGGGTTTTTGATGCATGAAAAAAATCACTGCCTTTATTTTCATAAGGGCTATCAGCACTGGGAAGGAGCCTGGCATTGCACCAGCCAGCAGATACATGGAGCAAGAGCGAAATCAGATGGTGGTGAACCAGCTTTCGGCTTAGGCAGGTACCTCCCAGAACCTTTTGAAAATTGAACCTTACCTTCTGGAAGATGAAATCAATCTATCTAAGGCACTTACATGGTCTTCGTGACCGAAGTGCCCCGACTTTGAGACCATGTTCGACTCCGCAGCATGCCTCTGAAGCAGGCAAATGCCATTAACGCCGTGCCCTAATGTAGCACTGAGGCCAGGCTCATGAGGATAGAGCTGTCCACCGTGGGAACAGGGTGGAATAAAGCTGCCTGAATTCAAAACTGAAATCCAGAAAACTTCTGTTTAGCTGCCAGCAAGCCTTGAATCATCTAATGTCCGCAGACACATTTCCCGTTTCCTTTGAGTGTCCTGGGTGCCTCAGTCCAGCTACATTACAGATCAGCAGCTCTCCGCCAGAAGCAAAGGGTGCAACAGGGAGTGGGGCTGATGACTCAGTCCCGTCTCCAAACTGGGACCAGTTTTACCTGCCTGGACCCTGTTAAGAAGACCTAACTCCACTTTTATAGAACACAGGTTGCTTTTGGTGCAGGTTTCTTGGATTTTACTGTGTACTCTGACCTACCTCTGGTGGAACAGGAGTCCCCAGATCTGCCCAGAGCTCTGCTCGACCTCTCCTCTCCTAACCAAAGTACAGGTCAGAACCTGCAACATTAAAATATCTCAGACTGCTTTTTTTTTTTTTTTTGGAGATAACAGGTGGACTTCCATCTACTGAATCAATTTACAAACTGTGGTTATCACCTGAATTACTGAATTACTACCATGCCCAAGGGCCAAATGCCACTTGGTCCCCTCTTAGACTAGATACAGACAAACTCACTGGAAGACATCCTCACTGCTGGCTCTGCCTGACAGGCACAAAGCCTACCTGCCTTCAGGCAGCTCGGCTCAAAGGAAAACAAGCCTAAAGAAAGGCTGGATTTTAGGAAACAAGGTCATGTGTAAATTCCCAGGCATCACACCAAAAATCACCTTCGGATGGATGTGGCCTGACTCTGGGCTGTGCTCGGCACTCGCAGCTCGGGGTCAAGCTAAGAAAATCTGCAACCCCCCTCCGGCAGAAAGGAGCGGGGCTGGCTTCCGCTGCAGCATGGGGGAAGTTTGTGTTTGAGGGTGTGAGCACTGCATCCCAGGAATGCAAACTTCTTATGGATAGGAAATTCCTCGAATTCACGCTCTTACGATGTGAGGAGGAATGTGCCTTTAAAAATTCTCACAGTCACTTTATTTTCATAGCCTGGCAAGGAGTTTCTTATGCTAATCAGAAAGGAAAGTACAGCACACCTTTAAATGAATATGGATAATATTATTCTATTACTATGATGATTATCACCTAAATTGCCTTGTAAAATGTTTAACACTGTTTATCCTGACAGTATTTTTACACTGGAGAACTTTTTCCAACAGGGCCAAGCGAGGGATGATCTGGCAGCAAGGCTGTTGGTACCAGAGCGTGGTGGGTCACGGCAGAGCTTGTGGTTCCCGCCAAGCCCAGACCTCATCCTAATGCTTGTGTGCAAGCTGGAAAATTTGACAGCAGGCCATGAGCTTTATGAAAAGCTTGTGGCTTGTTCCTGGCCCTATTGCATGGCGTGTCCCTTCCCTTGTGGGACCCCATCAGCTACCTATAATGAAGGCTTTGGTCCAAAAGCAGATGCCTCATCTTCACAGCCAAGGTAACTGGAAAGGGCACTACAGCTGCTCAGATGCATAAAGTCATGGGACGTGGGATAGGGGTGTTTCATTTATAATCAGTCAGCTCCTATAAACCTTACAGTGACACAAGACTCTTACTGGCAGACAAAATAGTTAGGTCTATACACTGTTCTCAGGGGAATAATGTGATTTCTTGTTCTTTTTACCAGTATTGTTTAACCAGGTCTGACAAATGTGTTTCTAAGCAAACAGAGTGCATCTGGGTTTAGCAGAAGTGCTTGCCTGAGCGTGCACCCGTGTCGTGCATCGGGTGGGTGTACGTCCCTGCCTGCAACCTCTGCTGCCTTCCAGGATTTCCTCCAAAATGTCTAAAAATTACCAATCAGGGTTAGGTTTAAATGATATTTGCTCATCTGAAATTTATTTTTATAACTAATACAGAGAGCAAGAGAGAAAACCTGAATAACTGAAAGGGGAGGAAGGAGAAAGAAAGATTTATTAAAAAAAAAAAAAAATTAGTTCTCAGTTGGCAAGAGGAAATCTTACCAAGGATATGTGGAGATAATACTGAGCTGCTATTACATGACTGCATCCCTCTGAGGAAGAAGTTATCTCTCAATGGATCTGCAAGGATGTTTTAAGTGAATCAGTAAATGAACCAGTCTGGGGACGTGAACAAAATATGTGTGTTTTCCAGTCTCTGAATACAAACAAACAACATAAATATTCAGAGATCACTCCAGTTAGTCCTCTTGAAAACTCTTTGAGCAATAAAATAAATAATACGGGTGTTTGCAGTTCAGAGCAGATGATCTCCGTGGGGGAAAAGGCAGGAGGGGAAGCAGCTGTACTCCTCCTGTCCCAATCTTTGGTGATTTACTCACCCATCATGGCAGCCCAGCGCAGAGAGGTGTCCACACCACATAAAGCTCAGTGCTAACATACGACACACATAATGGACCTGCTTGGAAGTCTTCACTTGAGGATTTATGAAGAACAATCTAATTATTCAACTCAGTGCTGCTCACTACCATTATTGCTCCTATTTAAAGCCTCCATGGAACAAGCCGTTTGTCTCAGGGGACAGACCTTGTCATAGTGGTTTTCATTGATAGAAATATACTCCTCGGTTTTGATAGGAACCCAGCTAATCCTGGAGGGACTCGGTAAACGTATCTCATACTTGATAGGCCCAAGGAATTAGGGCTTGACAGCCCAGATTTTCCAGAGGCAGAAAAATGAGGTTGCTTTACTAATAAACTCTAATTAAAGAGGAGCAAAGACCAACCCAACCCTCTGTTTGCAGTAAAGATGCAAGTGCTTGCTGGCTTCCTCCAGTGTGCAATTGTTTCAGCATCCCGAAGGAGGGAGGGGGCTGTCAGCCTCCCCTGCCTGATCAAACGGAGGTTGCTCTGTTATTTATAACCTTATGATATGTAACAGATAAGAGGAGTCACCTTGGCTAAGCAAGTCACTCGTGCAACCTAACCTTGGGAGAGCTACCTCTTGTGCGCAGCAGCAAGACAAGCATGCGCCGTGGTGCCAGCTTGGCAGGACGGAAAGGGAGGCACGGCAAGATTTCTCATTCGCATCCACCGCATGGCACGATCTCAGTGGATTCCCTCATCTTCAGTGGAAACTGATTTTTAATTTAAAAATCATTAAATTTAAAAATTTAATTTTGAATATTTATTGGTTCTATTTGTATGCAAAAGAATAAATGTAAACATCCTTTGTTCCTCCTCTCCTACCAAGAGTTAGTGAAGGTTTGCATTTTCCCCTGTAAAATATTTAAACATCGCAGGGGTAATGAACATTTACTGAAATGCATTTGTGGACACTCACCAGATTCCTCTCATTAACTGCTGGCACAGAGTTGAATGCTACCTGTAACCAAAGAGATGCTGAGGAATAAGAGTGCACAGCTTTAAGCTGGCCAACCTTTAAGGGAACATTTTTCAGCCCTTCACATTACAAACCAAATGCTGTCCTGAGTGCGGCTCCCTGCCTTCCACGAGCTGAGCAACATCAGTGCATCCATCAGGATTTAAGGTTGTGATATTCACGGGGGGCCTCAGGAACTGGTGGTCAGGTTTTTAAAGGTATTTAGATACCAGCCTCCCATTGATTTTGAGACTGCCTACATGTGTGGAAATCTTGCTATTGCTTTTGTTGTTTTATCTTTCTTTGCTCGAGGCAGTGCTAAGAACGATAGATGTGCCATAATTAAAAATGTACATGGAAAGTGCAACCCACATATCTCTACTCTTCTTTATTTCCCTTCCACCTAGGAAGATCAGATCTCTTGCACATGGGTAGAAACTGGAGCATTTCTTTCCCTTAGAGAAACCAGCTATTTTCTCCATCATCCATACCACTTTTTGAGGTTTCTGGTCTGAACCTAACCACCAAGCTTTGGTCTTTTGAGCATTTCTCAACAGGACTTGAAGACCACTCTGCTGGGGCTTTCTTCACAGGTTCATTTTTGCTTTCATCTCTCCCAGTTTTTGAAGGCATAATGAGCAAAAAGTGCTCCCAGCCTAATGCAGGCCTTGGCAGGTAGCTCAGAGGTGCTAGGACTGTCTGCATGGCAGCAGGAGGGCACACAGCCCCTCAAAACTTTATTTTTGAGGGCATAATCACAAATGCAATGACTTTCAGGACACAGCCAGCAGCTCCTGAACATAAAGGTTAAAAACACGTGCGTTTCCTTCAGACATGATAGATGGTTGCAAAGGGCTTTGACTTGTTTTGCCCTATGCGTAATGCAAAACCCAATGGCTTTGGCTGCTTGTGGCTAGCGTTAAAGTGCTAAATGTTGCTGTATACCCCCCACATGCACACCGTGGCCTGAAACAGAGGCGGTAAGTCATGGTATAAAAGAAATAATCTTGAATCTAATCTGCTGACTGGGACATACTCGAATATTTGTACTGCAGAAGATCTCCTCTCATGCTGAATATGGTAAAGGGTAAAGGAGCTTTCTTCCTCTAAAGGTTAGAAAGACCCAATTTAAACAGAAAATTGCAGCTAAGGCTTGCTCAGCATTGCTGAGGGATGCTTTACAAGGGATGAAATGGGCCCGATTCTGCTCTGCTATCAGAGTGGCACCAGCATGGGCTTTAGTCATTTTTTCTTTACATCATTCTTACAGGAGGCTTGGGCCTGTGTTTCTGTGCTTCTCTGATTTTAATTACTCGGGGAAAATGTGTGATGAGATCCAGAATCACCCATCTGTTGGACTGAGCCCATTTCCATGCAGAAGCTGATATCTCACAGCACTCAGTGCCTGAGGCACAGTCAGGTAGGAGTCACTTTGCAGTGAAGGGTGCAGAAAAACTATGACGGTTCTAATACAATACACATGATGATATTTTTTAATGAACTAAACATTAAGTACCAATTCCAACTTCACTTGCAGTCAACAAGGAGAACAAACTTAACTTGAAACGGTGATTCAGCCCACCCAAAGATGGAGGGATCCTGGATGATTGGCATAGAGGAGATGGCTAATTTCTGGACAGCTAAAGTTGAGGGAACAGGTCTCAAGCAGGGTGCC
>NW_008825558.1:1333523-1376570 GCF_000699105.1 Pygoscelis adeliae
ACTTTGGGGTTGTCTGAGGGACAGGTACACAGCAAGCAGCCACCAGAGCGTCCTTAAGGAACATACAGATTCTACAGATTTTAAAATACAGCTGGGTAAGAAATTGTCCCTTTCAAGACTCCCCTAAAAACAACGAGCATATAAGCACCCCATGTAGCACAGAGCTAGCTATGGTACAGACCTGGACACCAGAGAGGGACACCTGAGCCTGCAGACCTCAGAGCCAGGCTGGGATTTCTCACCGTCCAAGTTTCGATGGTGTTAAGATCTGACAAATTAGTTTGACTTATTGAGACTATGGCCATGGCTGCAACTCAGATGAAATTTGGGTTCACACTTTTGCAAGTTTGAAAGTGTGGATTATTTTTTTTCTTTGAGTCGTAAGTCTTTAAAGGGCTGTGTAAGACCCCAAGGCCTCATGGAAAAGTCAGTGTAGAATAACTCCCTTGAATAAGTTAAAGCCTTTCCTGACCTCACTACTAAAATATTTGAGGCACTAAATGAAGCAAGGCAGTAAGAGGAAAAAAAAGGTTCTGTGGACATGCTACAGCATCTCTTTATCTTCACAGCCTGAAGAGGGTGGAGCAAAATTAGCTCATCTGTGAGAAATTTGGGCAGGCAAGGAGCTTCAAGAAGTGTTGAATTCAGCTCCAGACCAGGATCCTGTGGTCCCCTGGATGGCAGCTTAGAAAGCAGCGGTTCAACTGGGGAACTCATTGCTGCAGGAGGCTGTGGTGGTCAGAGGAGTGAGTGGGATCCAGAGGGGACAAGAGGACCCATGGACGACAGATGCCTTGGTGGCCATTAGATTCAAAACCCCAGATGAAATCCTCTACATTGCTGATTTCCAGAACAAGGAGAGTGTAGCAAAGGGAAGTGTCACACCAGCAATGCCCTGTTCTTCAAACTTTCTCCTGTACTGAACATCAGAGTGAATATACAGTGCTATACGGATTTTGCACAGACTTAGCTCCGTGCAATTCTGTCTCTGAGGAGTGACACTGCTGCACGGCTCCCTCGCCCACTGCCAGGAAGGGGCAAATCTTTCAGATTTGGTTTAAGTACATGGCAAGCCCCAGGATGCATCCTCACCCAAATCAAGTTTTCTGAGAAATGGAAGCAGAAGAAGATATTCCCAGGCAGCTGGATGTGAGAGTATTTCAATATCCGCTCATCCAAGCTTTAATCTCTAAATTGCAAAAACATTAACATTATTGATTGATCAGACATCAATCCAACAGGAAATTTAATTAAATTAAAATGTGTCACTGAGCAGTCCTCACTGCATCACGTATAAATCCTTGGTAATAAGTTGACAAAGACAGCAGCGATTGATACCATGTTCCCAGTTTAATTTATCCCCTACCATTTTATTTTCCTGCACTGATAACGAGTGTGCTCACAGACTCACAGAGAGACAGCCTCGTCTGCAGGGCATCCGTCCGACATACACCAGCACCAAAGCCCCCCACGTCTGCTGGACGTGGATTATTTACAGCCGAACGGGCTTGAACCAGTCAGCTTCTGGGGCAACACCTTCATTCAAGGTGCTGACCCCCGCTCAGCAATGGCTGAGCACAGCTTTCCCATTTCAGTCCATCTCCTCCTAATAGCAGATTTGTCCCCAAAGGCAGCAGGGTCCCCCAGAAAGACTGAGAGGTCCCTTTCATTAAATCAGTTTATTCCCAGGGGGAGCACGCACGGCCCCAAGCCCAGCCTGCGTGCAGCCGCTGTGCAGGGAGGCAGTGGCAGCTGATGGTGAAACTACTGCATCAAGCAGCACTGAAGCCCCCGCGAAAGCACAGACGCATGCAGATAATAGGAAGAAGCTAAGACGGATGATTAAGAAACAACTCCATACAGCACCTTCTTCGGAGTATTATAAATCATTACAGCTGGCCAGATAATACAAAAAGGGATTAAGAAATATTTTCTCCAATTCATTTCTGAAGAGCAGTGGGTTTGGTTTGCTGTCACTTATGGCAGCATGGTATTTACTGTAATTTATTATTATTGTTGCTGCTTGCTGCTATTCAGGTGGCCACTGGCTATTTATGAAAAAGTTTGAGAATCCGGGAAGTTCGTGTGGGTTTTTTTTCTAAACTGTTTTTCATACCCGCTGGGGTCTCATTTGTTCCCTGACATTTGTTATTCTCGTTCCCAAGTGCCAGTGTCCCAAGGGGAAGCTGAGGGGCCGCACGCGACCGAGCTCACACACTACGGGGACGGGGAAGAGTCGAAGGGAAGGAGTCAGCAACCGGCGCTGGGCTCAGATGGCTTCGCTTTCAATAGAGTGTAAGGAGGGAAGGAAGGGAAATCCAAATCAGTATTTATAGACATCAAAATCCAGCACTAAGCATTTTGCAGAGAGAAGGAAAACAAAGATTAGGTTACCCAGATGAAATGTTATTCACAGTCAACAACTTGCACGCTCACCAAGGAGCGTGCACACTCCTGCGGTCTCTCTGCCTGCCGAGCACTAAGCTACACATGAGTGGTGCTACATTCAGAAACCACTTGCATTATTTTTTGGGTTACTTTCTTTAATCTTACTGAATCCAAACTCCAATTCCATTTCTTGAGAGCCGTCCTCAAAACAAATACCGAGGTAATACCAATCAGCCTGTGACTAGATGTGAAAATAGAGCTGTCTCAGCACGGAGTCCCACAGACAGAGCACAGATTTTCTCTGTCTCCACCTCCCACTTGCAGCACAAGTACAGTTTTCATGCCTTTGTCAGAAGTGCCAACCTGGGGAAGTTGCAATGCACAAGCAAGGAGAGGAGCGACAAATTAACTTGACAACGCGCATTTCTGACAATAAATCTCTTAAGAATTTGATCCATAAGGTTTCTTTCTCCGTGGTCCACGTTAGGGGTGAGTGTTCTTGGGGTGTCCAGTGGTGCATGGTGCGTATTTCAGCTCAGATCTTTCTCCGACGCGTATCTGTTTTGCAAAGGCAAATCCCCATTGCACAAAACAGACAAAGTGAACTCAGCTGCACGAGGAAATGGATCTGGAACTGCATTCAGAGGCAGTGATTTATATATAAATTATAAAGTGTGTCAATTCCGGACACCCATTTAGATGGAGTTTGTCAGACCCAGCTCTGGAAAGTGTATCGCCTGCAGAAACCATCCAGAAAGCCTAAGAGGCTGCTTTAAACCCCAACGTGTGAAAGGCCCCAAACCAGGATTTAATGGATTAGTAAGGCTGAAAAGGACCATCATAATCATCTGGGTTTGTTTCCTATGTAACACAGCTGAAGAACTTCACCCACTCATTTCAGCATCAAAGCCATAACTTCTGCTGAAGCTATTACGCATCTTTAGAAATACTCACTCTTGATTTAGAGACTGAAAGTAATGCTAAATCCGCCGCATTCCTAAGCCAACTGTTCCAGCCGTTAACTACTCTTGCTATTAAAAAGGCACACTTCCAGGCCAATTTTATCCAGCTTCAGCTTCCTACAGTCAGATCCTGCTATGTCCTTCCTTGCTGTATTAAGGAGCAGATTACAGTCAGATTTAAGTTGTGGGGACTATCCTATGAATCACTGCGTGCTTTCCCTTCTTGGATAGTCTTGGAAATATGTCACCTGAGAAGATTTATGAATGGACAAATTCATTGAAAACGTCATTTGCAAGAGAATAACCAGAATAACCCCCCTCTTCTGATGAAGAACTTCTGTGCATTTTTGTGTGAGGGTCTGTGTTTTATTTTGCTTTTAATCTGGTGACTCTGACATGATACGGACAAAGAGATATAGGTAAATGTGTGTCGCACTTCAAGCTCTCCCTTAGCACATTAGTCGAGGCGTAATTCTGTACATCAAAGCAGTAGTCTGTGTCACATCCAGCACAGACACTGAACAATGTCCCTTTAGAAAGGGCAGAGGGTGAGAGTAGCTTTATGACACTATTGATTTATTCTGTGCCTGCAGTTAAAAACTATACCCAGACAGACAATAAAAATAACTGCTCTAACCATATAACAGCTTCCTGCTACTAAAATGGATTTTACACTTAAAGTCATGGAGGGCTTTTCTTTCTTTCTTTTTTAAGTCTCAATTACGATTTTTTTCTGAATAAATGGAAATGAGAAATTGTCAGAACAACTGATGTCCTTTTTTCTGCTATCCTCAGTGTTTAAAAAGGCCGGGATAATTTTCCTGTTGCAAAGTTGTGCTGTAAGTGCACTAGTAGGCACAATAACCTGGTATTAATCAGACCAGATAGTTTGGTGCACAATTCCTACCTGAAAAAATATGCAGTGGGAGTGGTAATCTGGAATGGATTTACCATACAAAATAAAACTGATTATAGCCTTTGTGGTCAACTGGATGACCTGGGATTGAGGTCTTGGCCTTAGATTTGAATGTTAAAATAATACCTAGAGCAACAGGATTATCTCCTAGAAACCCTATTTTCACTCAAAGGACCCCACGGATTTGCATGTTGAGATTTATGCAAGCTGCAAGTGCTTTGCTACATTGAAACTGGTGTCTCAAGCAAGTTGCTAGCAAGCTTCTACAGTAATTAGCAAGTTTCCAGGATAATAGGGAAGTAATCTTAAAAATTGAAGCCCTGTCTGACTGGGTTGACATGAATGGATCAATGAAATGTTTTAAGACCATATAACCGTTCCTTGAGGTCTTTACCAAAATCCTTGAAACTGCTGAAAAAAATCGAGAAGGTAGTGCAACAGGCCCATGAGTTAGCACTGATGTTGGCTGGAGAGGTCCCATCTCTTTTTACCTGTGCTGACCTGGCGTTAGCGCAAATTTTTGGACAGAAATGCAGCGATTCAGACCAAGGAAATGACTGCTCTGAAACTTGGGCTTTTTTCAGATATTTTGTCAGCTGGATCAGTTCTGTGGTCCAGTTCACCAGTTCACACAGCAGCATCCATAGGCACAAAATATGATAGTGAGGTGATATAAATGAGAGCACAAAGAGAAGGAAAAAAACCCATCTATATATGAGGTAGTGTGAGACGGGGTGAGGCAGTCAGGTAGAGTAAGGAGAGATGAACATCAGAGCCTGCTTCTCTACAGAATGGAGATGAGAAGCCTGCCTGCATGGGCTCAGATAGCATGAGGAGAAGTACACTCTGCTGGGAAAAAAAAGATCGGAAAAAGGAACAGGAGGAATCTGCTATTCAAATGCCATTCCCTTTCCATAGGTTTTATGATTTGGGAGACATTGCCTGAATGACAGATAATGTGAGATATTGTAATGTGGCCTCCTGTCCCTGGAGATGCTCTCAGAAATCAGATGATTCCATCAGCAGGGTTTTTATAAAAGTGAGCAAACATTGTAATAAATGAACCCAAACCTATGAAACATTGGTGGGAAAGTCAAGATTAGGCTCTTCACATCTGGCTGGGGGATTTTTCCCACTTACTTATGCTCTGTGATAAAGTTCAGATACATTAATTATCTTGGTTTAAAATTAAATTATTGAATACATCTGCAAGATATGTTTTTATTTTAATTTGTAAAACATACAAATAGGAATGTTTACACAGAAAATGACCCTGTGGAAATTGTATGCTCTCCAGTCCAGGCAGAGAAGACAGAAGACTTTTTTCAGCTTTGCTTTCACAAGTCCTTTTGGTCGTTCTGGCATTGGAAACCTTAACTTCATTTCTTGCACCGGGTGGCACTGTCTGGTGAAGTGCTCAGGTGGATGTGACACTGGAGACAGGGATCTTTTTCGGTTTCTCTGATTTTCATGTAATGGTCAGCAGACAATATCAAAGATGGAAGTTAAAATTTTCCCTTAAATTACAGGGTTGATTGTAATTTCATGGCTTCATCATGGCTTCAACTCATCTGGACAAACCAGGATCTGGCCTTTATATACTTACACCTTCTCCCTCACACAGGATTTGCAACACAATTTCAAGAGTACAATTTCCCAGTGAATCATTCCTCTCTGGTACTTATACCTCACTTTCATTTTTATTACTTTTTCTGAGCATGGTTATTTTACATCCTTTCAGTCATCAGCCTCTTCTGAGGGCCCCAAATGTTTGAACAATTTTAAACCAACAGGATTATACAGGTCAGCTAGCAGCCCAGTGAGCCGTTCCCCGACATGGTGCCATGGGACCCCTATGCAAAGACAACACGGATGGCTCCTTACGGCCAGCTGCATGGATGGCTGCTCTCCGTCTCCCTCCATGCCTGCATGGCTCAAGAGCAGTTCAGACAGGACCTATCTTTAAATGGGGGTTCATGACCCATCACTGCAAGTTGCACCAGAGCTTCATCAGCCTGGAATGAAATCTTGGCCTTTCTGGATGGGAAGCTTAACTGGGAGAAGAATTTCTCCCTGAAAGTCCTAACAGCTCTGCAATGTTGGAAAAAGTCCTTATGGGGGAGTGATCCCTTCTGGTACTTTTGAAAGCCTGCTCTTCAGAGTAGCAGATATATTTATATTGGAGGTGGGTTGCTAAGCACAGTAACTACTATACAGCAGCTAGGCACAACAAACCAGCTCCCCAGGTTTGACTCTGTGCTCAAGTACAGCTACATGGATGTAGATGGCTGCATAACTCAATAACTGTGATAGAACTAAATCCTGAGTAGGAAATTAGTTAAGGTAACTATAGCACCTGAGGATTTCTGCTGTAAAGATGCTCAACAGGAGCTGGTCTTTCCTAGAAGTAATGAAGAGGCTGATGTGTTTCATCAGGAAAGGAAACCATTCTTGATGTCTATTGGCACAGGTCAGAACGCAGGGTACATCTTAGGTGATAAAGTAGATAATGGGTCATGAAACAGCCTGACTCAAAGGGGAAAAGGCTATGTCTCACCTGGTGCGTCCCTGCATTATAGATTTACTGCACTTATGGAATGTGAGTGCTCAAAACCTTGTGCCAGCATCAAATCCTTGAATTTGCATGGTTCTGGGATTTTGTGCTACATCCAGGAGGTTGTTTCAACATAGCTTCCTGGAGGATAGAGCAAATGTCTTCTGTCTCATCCATTCCCCTTCCAACACTGGTGAAAGAGCAGCACAGGATCTGTATGTGCTGCATCTTTCTTCACTTCCAGCTGAAAGTTTAATGTGCGAGAAAAACAGGCTGAACAGAACAAATAGGAGGTAAAGCTGAAAGATCTGAGTGGATGTTGCTGTTTGCAACTTAGCAAGCTGGTCTTTGAGAAATACCGTGTTCACTAGCTGGATGCCAATTGCCAAGCGATGCTATCAGTTGATTAAAACACAGCCTGCCAGCTTCCTGCTTGATAAAACTAAGTACAATCTGATTGGGAATTCTCAAATCCATTACAGAATGACTAGTCCATCACTTAAATCAGCGTACACCATTTCACCATGAATCATCAACATACTTTGCTAATATACTTGCAGCAGCTAAACCTTGACAAAAACCCTGACAGTTTGTCAAAACGGTTCTCGAGTGCCGGATTCTGGGGGGTGGGAAATGGCAGGAGCTTGGAACCATGAGGGTTTCCTGTTGTTCCCTGCTCAGCTGGGTGAAGGTCATTTCCTCTCCTCTCTCACGCAGAAGAAGCTGAACCCTCAGCTCTTGAAGATATGTCAGCGAGCTCCTAGAAACAACAACCAGCCCTACAAGGAGCCCTCTCCTGCATGGCCACACTGACCAGGCAAGATCACTCCCCAAAGAGAGGTGCTGCTCACTACACTTGCTTCTTTGGAGGTAAATAAGGTGACCCCGGGCTGCAGAGGAAAAAAGTGCCATGAACTGTTACAAATCAGTCTTGCACTTTATTTTGTCTGCAAGTTGTAGCAAAAAAAAACAGGGCTGCAAAGCCAGGCTAGTATTCCTGCAGTGGAAGGAAGGGGCATGCTGCCAACGCGTTGAGGATAATCCACTTGCTGGTTGGAGTGTTTAAAAAAACCCTCTTTTGTTGTCTCTTTGGAGAGTTTTTTATCTGGTGAGTTGGAGGTGGGTGCCCAACTCCAGATATACATCGGTGTTCGCACATCAGCTGCAATGTATTCTTGATCATCCCAATGTGATAGATGGAAGTGTTACTCGATGAATTGCTGTGGGACACTTGCTAGCTAAATAACAACACTGATATAGCAGAAGAACAAGTCAACCCAGCAGAAACATAAAATCTTCATGCCTTAACAGAAATAGGATATTATGGAGGGGAACAAACTGATGCAAAATCTTCTAGAGAAAGTAAGTAAATGCAATGGAATGCGGAGGCCATTTATTATTGATCACCTAAGCAGCAGATGATAATGAAATGGTGAGGTCAGAAAGATAAGAAACCCTAATCATAGGAATTCTCAGATAATGCTTTGATAGCCAGTGTTATCCTCCAACTCCACCATTCCCCACCTGTGTCCTTTTACCTCCTCTCTCCTCCATGCCTCTCCTTTGGTTCTCCCTCCCTGTTCTTTTTTTATCGCAATTAAACATTGCAAGATCTACTCGAGAAACGTACAGATAATACAATACTTCTATGTAAAATGTCAATACAAATTCTTATCTGGTGTAAAGTCAGTGTAACTCCATCTCTGGTCTCAATACATTTTATTTACAAGAAAATGCATAAGCAGGAGACAAATATCTATTGTTTGCACAGTTTCAAAAACATAAACTATAACATAAGGGGTAGTTTGTGCTCCCCCTTAAACTGCTCAGAGTCTGGGAAGTCTCTCCAGAAGTGAGACTGACTTGGAATAGGTGTAATAAAGCAGAGATTCACGGGCATAATTTCTTCATTTAAGCTAACACACAGTGAGAGGACAAAGAGGCTCCCAAAATTCTGCCCTTATGGTTAAAATTTGAATATACGATTTTTAAAGCTGGCCAAACAATTGAAATGAAGCCTTATGTAATTAAGTTCCAGTAATTTGAGCTGAAAGTAGTCCTGAGAAAGTTAGCAGGCTGAAAAAGTTATGGCAAAGCAGATATATTGAATTTTTTGTGCCATTTCTATCACATCAGAAGTCCGCAAAGAGGAAACTTAGGGCAAGTCAAGAGTTTTCAGTCTCTGCTGTGCAGACCCCAGAGGTCCATGGACTAAACCAAACAAGCAGCTGGCTGGGTGGTGTGTTCCCACCTGAAGATCTCTTCAAGCTTTCTGTACAGGACTGTGATACTGCCCCAAAGTCTCCATCCTCAAGAATGCCGCCTTCATCTTCTCAAATGCGTGTGGCATTGTTCTCTGTTCCTTACACCCACCAGAGGTCCTGGCTTACCTCCTGCTGCTGAAGAAACTTTTGGCCTCCTCAAGGTGCAGATTTATAAGCAGTGTGATCTCCTCTGCGTCCAGGCGTCACCACTCCAGGTCTTCTGGGAGACTAAGGTTGGAAATTGGAAAAGGGATCACAAAAAGTGATAAAAGTAGAAGAAAAAAGGACAGCAGCAAGGAGGAACAGCTACAGAAGATGGGGCAGTTAATAAACAGACAGGATAACGAACCGGGAGAAGTCTTGGTGGAAGAAAGAGGAGCAGCAGTCACAAAAGCTGCCAGTCACCAGCAAAAAGGGTGTCACATAAAGCATTTGACCCTCTCTGTAGCACAAGCTCCACTCCAGGCTGGCATGGGAGCTCTGGGCAGTTTGACAGCCGTCCTCTTGTAAAGCAGGGTTACGTACACCCTGAAGGATTTTGTGGTGGTGTGGCTGACCCCTTGGATCAGAGCTGAATGTCCCACCAAGCCATGGCTTGCTTTTGGAGAGAGCACACCACTGGGTCTCCTCTGGAAGGAATCTGTGTGCACCGAAGCTGCTCTGCAGCTGGA
Organism: Pygoscelis adeliae; assembly: GCF_000699105.1. NCBI lineage: Eukaryota > Metazoa > Chordata > Aves > Sphenisciformes > Spheniscidae > Pygoscelis > Pygoscelis adeliae. The sequence continues at coordinate 1,343,279 of NW_008825558.1, forward strand.
CTAGTGCCCAACAAGTGGAGACAACCGGGGGATTACTGCAAAACCACCCCAGGCTCCAAACTGAGACACCAGTGTAGACAGAGCTGAAGTGTAACCCAAGAGAAACAAGGCTACTATCAGTCACCTTAAATTCACTAAATATACCTGGGGAAAAACTGTAGGGGATTTATAATATAAAAAATGTTGAAAACCACCAGAAGTTTTTTTGTAACACACTGCTATTTTACTAGGTCATATTGTACCTTCAACATTTCCATAAGCTTCAGCTAACATCAGTCCGATCTCTACTTAACGAACAGTGAAACACACGGTTTGCCCAATGGTGACTAAATTACTCGGGAAGAACTACGATTGATAAGACAATGATTTATGGACCTATTGTTTTCTAGGTTCTCGTAAATAATCCTAACTGGTGTTAATCATCCACCCTCTGCTTTGTGTTATCACTGAGCAAAGTACACTTCCTAAAGTAGCTATTTAGGGGCATAATCCTTCTGAAAGGCAAGACAGCTATTGACTTCAACAGGATCTGGATTAAGGCGCTCAGACAGAGGAAAGCAACTCTGGAATATGAGCAAAACGCATCACACTATCTGTCCGTGTCTGCAGTGAAATGTTCCTTTTCAATATGCTCACAGTAAATTCAGCGAGTTACAGTAATCCCTTCCACGTGGGCTTCTTGCAGTGACTCTTCAGTCTTTCTACCGGCTCAAAAATGCACCACACAGGATCTAAATTTGCTGATGCTATTACTGCCAATTTGCAGCTCCCGCCTGTGTCCCCTTGCAATGGGCTGGCGGTGTCATATCTGAGAAAGACTGCTTTGGAACAGCAGACACCTGCACCAGGACTTGGTGTCTTTCTGTCTCTGATTTTACCGTTATCCTGAAAAAGCACTTTGATCTTTTGGTGCTTCAGTATTTGTCACGCTGTACCCTTGTCAGGAGGGAACACGGAACTTGAGACCTCCTTGCTTGCTGGTTTTAGGTGTAAGGTTTGGTGGGTTCAGTTTTAGCATACAGATGAGCTTGCTTGACCTTAACAGGTCTGCACTTTAAATAATGCTTAAATAGCATTCTAGAGGGTACAGTCGCATGCTGCTTGCTTACGGAAACTACAAGGAAACCAGACAGCTTTTCAATTCGTGTATCAAAGAGAAAGAGATTTACACATAAAAGGGTGAATTATTTTGATTTGTAGTTTTCAAGCCACTACGCATTTTCCAACATAAATGCTCCCTTGTCTCTGGTTTCTGATAGTTTATATCAGGTTCAGTGGCCTAGATTTTCAAAAGTGGTAATTCTGGAGGCCAATATTTCTCAGTGCCAACCCAAGGTGCCTTAAAGAGACCAGATATTTTTAAGATACTGCATATCTTTGGAAAATTGGGCCATTTTAGTATCTCTCAAACTAGACACCCCAAAGTGACAGCGTGTAAAATCATCAGGGGAGGGTTTGCCAGAGGAATAAAGCTCTTTCCCCCATCACACCATCCCTTCTACTGCGCTGTTCACGCTGGTCCTCACAGCATCATCCCCCCATCACCATTAAAGGTCCCTGCAGAGTCAACGTTACCAGTCCTTTTTGACATTCTCAACCACCGAACATCCTACATAACCTATAAAAAGAGCTCATTTCCTTAGCTATTTCATCTTTTAAATAGCTACCAGAGAAAAGTCTCCCATGGCCTGAGTCTGGGTAGCTAAAATCTAGCTATATGGTATTTGAGGGAGAGGAGGGGAGAAACCCTATCCCATTATCTGCATTATCCCGTTACCCTTGGATGTCTTCCATGTACTTGGAGGAGCAATGCCCCATTCTTGAGGCTTCACATTGCAGCCACTGCCTTTTTGGCAGAAGAAGGGTGGATGTGGCTCCCTTCAAAGTCAATCAATGTCATTTCTTTAATCAATCTAGAAGGTCACCACTGTACTTCCATCAAAAAGAGTTGGGTACAATTCTCGCTGAGTCCTAAATGTTTACGGGGGACTCAGGTTGCAGTGGGTGTTGAAAAAAGTCTTTTCTGGTCCTGACCTCAGTACATCTTCTATTCCTAGGTCCTTTGTAAGAGTTTAAGATCAAGTAAGAATTATATCCAGGTCTCTGAGATACAATGATGCAGAAGTATGTATAATGAAACCCCAAATTACACAAAACCAACTTAGTTTTGTGTTTCATTATGGCTTTGAACACATCCAGTTTTGCTGAAAGGTTCAGAAAGCTGAGGGAGCTTTTGTGTGAAGACAGGTCACATTTTGAGCAAGCTTACAATGATTTTGAGATTCACATCATAATCACCTGCGAAATTTCATTGTTCAGCTGGGATGTCTGTTAGTAGTCACAGAACAGAAATTTATTGCATTTCAAGGAACTGTGACTAGGAAGGAGGATCAGACAAAGGCATGTGTGAAAACCATTCAGATTTGAAGTCGGGACCCCTCATATAAACAAACCTATCCGATACAAAATGCTGAGTCTGTTAAGCCAGAAAATTCTTCCCCCCCAAGTTGGAGTCATTTCGTTACCACTTTGGCACAACTGGAACAGCATCTAAAGCCCACTGAAGTCAAGGGTAGAATTTCCATTGATTTCTGAGGAGGCTGGATCAGATCCTAGATCACATTGTCACACTGCAGCAAAACCCAGCCGTGTTGCAGTGTATCCACCTGCTCTCTAAAGTCTCGGCTCTAGCCGTTCAAATTCATTGCAGGTACAATCTAGGTTATTCCAGCATTCACTTGGTGCAATGCTAAATAAATACTGCTTTATCAAAATCAGCAATGTTGAATACCGCTCCTCTTTAGTAAATTAGGCCAACTAATGAACACTTTTTCTTAAGAGGATTTGTCTGCTTAAATCAAAACCAAGTGTCAAAAATCCTTATTCTATCAATCAGACTGGTGCCCTCCTGCACCAGCTGTAGACTAGGGCTGGCTAAAGACATACAGAAAAAGTGAATGAGGACCTCACAATATTTTTTAATGAGGTACTTAGGCTTCTTTTACAACTGAGAACAATTCAACATAATCTGGTTAGGTAAGGGATCAGCAGCTTCTGTGTACACAAGAAAGAAAGAAGGGAAGAAGGAAAGAAAAAAGGAAGGCAGGCAAGAAGGGAGGAAGGAAGAAAGGAGGGGAGGAAGACCCTGTGTTTCATTTGCTAATACTTCATGTTGACAAGTCACAAAAACACAAAAGTCTTCTTTAACCTCTTGCCTCCTCTTGACAAAATCATTCACCTACAAATTAAAATCATCTCCAGACATTGCCTGAATTGTTTTCTTAGGCAGTTCTGTAATGTAAATTGTTGTGTGCACTCAGAAATGATTTTAAAAATAAGATATGAAGATTTTTTTTTCTCTGCAAACCAAAACAAAAGTCTATATCCGAGAGGAATTTCTGGGAAGAACAAATAATCCTCTGGAGCTGGTACTAGAGTAGGTGCCCTAAACAAACCTACAGAAGGAGCATAATGAGGCAATGATTTATTGCATGCTATGCAACTCTCACCGCTGTGCAGTATGTTTTAAGAACCAGTAAAAGGGAGAAGCAGTAATCATACAGCCTCCTCCTCCTCATGTGTTTCTGGATATTACCTGCTCTGGATATGACTGTGTGACACTGAAATGGGGCTGCAGCCACCCTGAGCCGCAGGACTGGCAAATGATCTTTGTGCTGCAACATTTCATCTCGCACTTAAAGCTGCACCGTCTCCCCCTACTTAAAAAAAAATTAAAAATCTATATTTGGATACTCTGAAGTGTCGCACAAATACAAAATGTCATTTGTGTTGGACGTGTTATTGCTCTATTTGCACACAAAGGATTTTCAAGAATGTTTCCATCAGTAGGTGGAATCCTGGATCTTTCAAAGTCAATGGTAAAACTCCCCTTGGTTTCAAAAGGGGCAGCATTTCACCTGTTCCATTTTAAATGCATTAGGGACTAAATACTGATAGAAAATTCTGCACACATAAAAATATTTGTAAGAAAATCTTGGTCCTAAAGAATTACAATCAATCAGATAAGGAGCAGAAACATGCAATGTAACCGGTATTGCACCAATCAATACAGATCAACATGAGTCTGATCCTAACTGGGTTGCATTTGCAATTAGCTGTGCTTTTTTGCAGTTTAAAATTCATTTGGGTTCTTGTAATGACTGGTGGGTTGCTTGCAGTTCTGCCCAAGTTCCTCCCAATTTCTCCAATTAAGAATACAAAAAATTCTCCGCAACTAAGAATTAGTCTTCAAATGTGTTTGGTGAGTTATTTATAATAAATAAACATGAAAAAAATTACCTGCAAACTACTTGTGCTCAACTTCCCCCCCCCCCCAAAAGGCTAAATCAGTGAAATAAATTAATTGCTATGAATTATTCAGCTCTACCTGTGGCAATGAAAAATAGCAAGAGCATTAGGTTTCTTCTTTGTGTACTAAGCCTCTAATTTATAGAGAATGCATATTAATAAAACACAGGATATTCATCAATATTCAAGTCACTGACTGCCTGGCTATTTAATCTAAAATTACCAGCCAGCTCAACACTCTTACTAGTTAATCATGCAATCTAAGCCATTCTGATATTGATGGTTAACATTAATTGCCCAACTGCCATTTATAAAATCCTCTCCTACATCTTTCCTTTGCCTAGCAGAGAACCCTTTGACACGTTTAACTTTACGGACAAGCTGGAGAATGCCAGCTCATCTGGGCTGTTCTTGAAACCAAAATGTTTGTTTGTGTGTTTCCCGTGAAAAGGATGTTGTCTCCCATGGTGGTTTTGCATTTTGAACATTATCAGTAAAAATGTTCCTCATTATTAAGATCTTTGGTAAGTTTCCCTACTTCTGCAGATGTTCTGCAGGTGGTGAGAAGGACCAGCTGGTTTTCGTTCCACTGTACAGAATATGTTGTCCTTTACAATGGAAGCAAAGGTGTTCACATCAGGAAGGCCAAAACAACGATCAGTCTCAGTTGCCAGCCATGAACTCCATGAAGAGCCACCGACAGTAAATTTCCTCCCCAAAACCTAACTTCACACTCCCAAGCGGATGGCTGGCATAGGGCAGTGATACCTTCAGACATTGCCAACATATGCTGCGTGACTTGCTCTGCACACATCGAGGTGCGGCAGGAGAATTTGGGGAACATTTTCTTGTGATACAATTTGGCCAAAACTTAGGCTCAAACTCCCAAAATTTATCATACCAGTAAGAGGTGCTAATGAAGGGGATGTCAGGGACAGCTTCCTAAAGCAATGCACCGTAATGCCAAACCTGAGCCAGTCTTGATGTTTATCACCTATAGTTTTTCTTCATTCTTCTACCTTTCACTTTTTATTAACTTAATCAGATTAAAGCAAACAAAAAAACAAACAAATGGAAACCCTTCAGTTGTTCTAACCAAAAAGTTAAGATGCTAGAAGTTAACTGTAAATCAGCAAATCTGCAAAGAACTCTGTCCTCACTGAAGCAGAAACTTCAAACGACAAACATATAGAGAGTCACGTAAATGCTACTGCATAATAAATAAAAGGATTCTTAAAAACAACATTCTCAACCACTTTCAAACTATTATACCCTTGTTTCATTTAAGCTGAGACTTAAGAACCAGAGAAAAATTTTGCAAAACATATTTTTTGAGTAAAGAAAGTCCCTTTCTCTGTATACAGATGTTCTCTGGAACAGAGAGAAATTTTCTGAGTTTTATCATTTTGCCCCTTGGGAATTCAGGAACAACCAACAAATCAGTAAGTGTTTCTTCCCATTATTTGGGGGCTGCTAGTTAGCGATGACTGGTCAGATAAGGCACGTGGTATTGCTTCTACTCCCCGATTGCTCTGGCGTAAAAACACCCTCCTGGCCTTGAGACATATGTAAGGGATCCCATCCATCACAGCCGTGTCAATAAGAACTTGAACCTGAATGTTTGCAGAAAGCAAACACTAAGAGTGCAATAGCAGAGTCTACCCTAATTCATTTCAAAATTCCAGTAAATATTTGTGAACAATGTTTTGTAGCATTTGTACAGGTCCCATTGGCGATTAAACTCAGCTTCAAACCACACTGAGGCTCTCGGTGAATTCTGAGCTGCCGAGAGGTAACAACATGCTGACAGCAAGGAGAAAATGATGACTGCAGAGTGAAACACAGCCTCGGAACAAGCAAAGACTAAATAAACTCTCAGCATACCTCGGTAATTCTTTGTGGCATAAAAAGTGGCTTGGGCCTTGTCTGAACTGGGCTTTTACCTAAGTTAGAAAACCATGTTTAAATTAAATTTAAAGGCCATTCTTCTTAAAAGCACTTCTACAATGCTTTGGCTGGACAGTGTGATTTTCTAACCAATGTTTACATAGTTTGACCCATTTTCACTTCTTTGCTTTAACTGAAACTATTAATTAAGCTATTTAAAAATTAAATGGAGTATATGCCTCCTTTGGACTGGATCTCAGGCTTCATTTAATTGTTGGTTCTTGTGCTGAGTTTGGCTGTGAGGGTGTGTGAATCTGTCTCCATTTGGAAATTAACCCAAAATTACAAATATATTTCATACAGGCTACAAGATTGTGCAAAATGTCAAAGACATGCCCTGCTTTAATTGTTTTAATTGTTTGGAAAATATCCCCGTGATATTAAAAATTACATCTGCAATAAACATGGTGATGTGAGCCCGGTGTAACTCGCTGTCAAAAACAGTGTGCATCTTTAAATGGCTGAGCTGGTGTTAGTGGCATAAAACAAAGTTTTATTTTGTGAGCAAGAAAACATTCACACATCGCATTTCTTGTGATTTATATGCCATAATCATGCTGGATTTTCAAGTGGAAAGGGTGCCTAGAAATTACTGAAAAAGGGTCATCTCTATTTTTCTGTTTGCAACTAATAGAATACAAGGCTTTCTATCATAGAGGGGCCCGATGTGCATACCGAAGTCTGATTTAGATTTTCCCGTTGAACGGCTTTTCTGTATAGAAATCTCATGAAGACACACAGATCCTTTAAACTTCAGTCTTGATGCTGAAATTATGCTGTGTGTCAAAATTACATCAAACAACTGCACTTATTTCCACCAGAAAAATTTGATTATTTCACTCTCATTTACAATACATTTTTTCCCCGCTATAATGCTGACTTGGAAATTCCCTTAGGTCTGGACACCTCCAAGTAGACTTTTTCAACAGAAAGAAAGCTTTCATTATATTTCATAATTTTTTTTTCTCATTGATTTGAATGTTATAATTGGATTGGGGAGATATTTATTGCGAACTTCATGTTTTGCCAGGCTCCATGAGCGGCATCTTTTAATTTCTCTCTTTTCAATGAACCTTTTGACTTGATAAAAGTGGCTCTAAGGTATTTTTACAAAAGAGGCCAACAGAGCCAGTTCATTTTAAACCCCTCTCTTTAAAGTATCTCATTTCCGTATTATTTCTTAATAGAGGCACTATCCTGCAATGTCATAAAGAATGCCGCAGTTGACTTCAGTGGGATCAGGATCAGCCCCTACTGTAATTAGCTCTATATTTCAAAATATTAGAGGTCATTTTCTTCTTCTTTTTTTTTAATCTGAGAAAAGAAAACATTTGGGGAAAAAAAAGACTTTCAAGGGTGACTGTCAGTAGAATACTAAAAATAGGTTGCATGCATTCCAGTTGCTACAATTTATGCCTCTAATGAAATTTTCCTCTTCTCATTTACTGCAAATTTTTAATGTAAGCTTTTACAGCCATTGATTCAGTATCTTTAATCTTCCGCCAATATTAGATAGAAATGGAACTAACTAGGGAAAATCCATCTGGTTATAAAGCACACTGTCTATAAAGTTGTTCAGTTCATCCAAAACTACTTTTTTTTTCCCCAGTGGGTTGGATAGGATAAAATTTTAATATTTTGAAATACTGTTAATACTATTCAGAGATTAATACACTTGTAATTAATAATAAGTTTAAAATATTATGACACCTCTTGAGAAATCAAAGGATCCAATGTCAATCACCCTGACTACGAGGCATGAGCTAGATCCCACCGCGTCAGGTTCTGATGCTCTTAATTACGTTCAGAAGCAAAACGTACTCTCTGAGCCCAGTAGGTGAAATTCAGCCCCAGCCCAAACCAGGGAGGGAGCACATCATTTCCAACTACTAATTTAGATGGGATCTGTCAGGGTTTGCATGAGCAAAAGTCTGGGAGCCAGTCTCACAGGGAGAAAATAGCCAAGTCCCCACACCCCAGGTCGTGGCCTCTCCGTCCATCCCTTTGCCGAGGCCTCACCGCAGGCTCCGCTGGCACCGCAGTTGCTGTTTTGCAAAGAGGGTTGTGACGGTTCACCGGGAGCTGTTGGGCTCCCTCCCCTGCCCCAAGCTCCTCTGCCCGGCCCCGTAACCACTCCAGAGCAGACACCCTTTGTCCACATGGTCTATTTATAAAACCCCACTTCCAGAAACATGTTTCGGCTGGCATGGGTCAGCTTCACAAAAGCAATTATGGCAGCCAAGCTGTGTGGCAGGAAGGTGCAGCACCCGAAAGAAATGGTCCAGGGCCAGTAACAACTTGACCCTGAGCAGCTATCTGCAGAGCAGCACGTCTGACCATGCCCTCCGAGCAGGGGAAAAACATAAGCTTTTCCCTCATGATCATCATGTCAGTGTTAAAAATATAAAGCACTGCAACCCTGCAAAGAGCTCGACTGTGCCTGGTGGACAATCCCTTTAAAATCTGTCAGTCTATAATGCAGAATGAAATCCCGCACCCACTGAAGTGAATGGAAAAACTCTCCTGCCCTGCGGGGTTGCCAGGAGTTCCTTCCCAGGGCAGAAAAGTTAAGGACATGTGCAAGACGTTGGCAGGACAAGGCACCTATTTTTGGACGCTGTCTATGCTAGGTATTTCTACCGATCCTGTTAACACTGTACCGGAACATGTGGGAATCATTCATGTATTTATTAATCATGAACCGAAAAAGGAAGATTGGCCAAATTCCCTGGATGAGGAACAGGACCAAAAGCGGGTCTGTCTGCCCTGGGTCTACGCTGCTCCTGCGTACGGGGTCTAGCTAGGACATGGGTACGTCACGCAGCCTGCAGCGGCAGGGCACAGGGATGCAGACCCTGAGCCACCTCCTCTGCCTTTTGCATGCCCAGACATTTACCCTTTCCACACCCTCTGCATGTGCAGTAACAGATGAGCCCCCACTGAATACCCGCCTGGGTTTCTGCAGCCACCATGCATGGTCAGGCACTCATGCATCCTCATGGGAAAGCAGCACGCATCCCCGCAGCACGCTGCTGCTGAGACCCAAGTTGTGCACTTCCCACCCCGGTTACTTCTCATCAAACATAATTTCATGGCTGGGTTGCAGAAGAAGGTCCTGCCAGGAAAAGATTGGTTACTTCACATGTTTCCAGGGCTTTATCCAGCAGCCTGTGCCAGCCTCCTGGACAAAAAGCTCACTGCTGCTTCCTACAACAGATTAAAACGTTCCCTCCGCACTGGCCAGCGTGGGCTGGAGCAGGAGAGGTGAGCAGCCTGCATGGCCATGGACACAACTCAGCACACGAAGTACCCCAGCCATGCACAGCCATCATCACCACCCAGCCTGGGCACGATGGAGATTTAGGGGCCATGAGCACGTGCGTCTTTTCTCCTCCATCTCATCTATATCTGGCACAGGGAAGGAGTGCGATCTCATGACAGTGTGAGAAAAAGTCTCTATTTATTCTGTCTGGAAGGGCGTTGCGTGCAGTGAAAGCCTCTCAGCCCATGTGCGTGCTTAGAGGAGACATCATTTGGGGTGCTGACAGATGAGCCCTGGTGGGTCCCCCCTGCCGTGGGTGGTTATCCCCAGACCGCAGCCAGCAGAAGGAGGCATGCCTTCACATCCACCGCTTCAGGGCAAAGTCCAGCATCCTGATACTGCCCACAAAAAGTTGGTGCCGAATTTTGGCGGGCCGGAGGTGTGGGTACACGCTCCCTTCTGCTGACTCGGCTGAGCTCCGGGGCCCCTTGGGGCCGGCGGCGGCGGTGGCACTTCTGTCAGCACTCTGCGGAAACAAGTCAATTGACATATGCTAACACGCTGTTAAACATAACACAGTTGTGTTTAAAAATACACTAGCTAGTCGGATCAAATGCATTTTTAAACACGCCTGTTTTTTTTTCCCAAAAAGAAAGAGGTTTTGGTTAACATGTGCTAGTAAAAACATTTTTTAACACAGTAGAGATGCAGGAGATGTGAGAGTTATGGCAAGTGTTCTTTGGCCAAGCATAGTCTGCAGGGAAAGTTGACTTAAAAAACAGGTTTTCCCTGATAATGTTAATTTGTTTACATTGTCCAGTTCACAGGATTTCAACACGAACACACAGCAAAATGTTTACGTGCAGCATAATACCCGTGTAATCCATCCACAATGTTTATAAATTCGGCCCTAAGGCACTACAGCAATAAACGCCATCATCATGTAATACGATAATAACAACTCCCCAAAAGCATTACAACTCTTCCTGTCAATACAGGTATCTCTTTAATGACATGTTAAAACTGAGAGCAGAATTAAAACCAAGACGTAGTTTTGTGTCTTTAGTGATAGTTGTAATATACATCCAGGGAGAGGACTACTCCCTTCAGCTGAAAGGAAGCCAGTTTCTGACTGTCCCACGTTTCCTTTCTTTCTGTAAAGTCCTACTGCTGGAAAACACATAAACCTTTTCTCTTTGCATGTTCTGCTGCTGGCTGGTCCTCCAGGTCTGCTAAGCCTAAGGATTCACCTACAATAGCTTTTTACTTCTAGTTTGAAGCCAGGATCCTCAATGATACAATCATTTCCAGTGTAGCTGTTCACACCATCACAGGCCAGCAAGTGTGATTTTGGCTGGTGGACGAAATAGCAAGTGCAAGAGAACACTAAAAGACAAAAGGCTTTGCTTCCATGCAAATGTAACGTGGGACAGCAAATGGAAAGTGGCATAGCAAAATCTAGGTCAGTAAAAAGCTTACTTGTATGAAGAGACAATAAGCAGAATTGCCTCTAAATATAACATAGATACTTACTCAGGTTTTTACCAAAAGCATTGAGGGTTCTTTAAACAATATTGCTGAGATCCGATTTGTAAATCTGCATGCCCAAATATCACAGTGCAAAATGAAGTCAAGACTCAAAAATGAAACCATACATCAAATGCCTGGCAATGAATGTACACGAATATATGCTCTGATTGCCCTTTGTCTGTGCCCGACCTGGCTGTAACTGCAGAGTTGCACGAGGGGGTTTAAATCAGGCTTTGGGGATGAAGTGCCGAACTGAGACCCATCACCGTGCTGAAATCACAGGGGCTATGGAGAGTTTGCACTGCTACTGCTAAGAGCTGACATTTCTGTTAGAATAAGTGTGGTTTTTTAAGGTTTACATTGTATTTGTGTGCAGGGTTTAAAACACAGCAGAAATTAAGGCAAAGATGACTATGGAGAAGAAAGGAACCTGAGGGACACTTCAAAGCAAGCCTGTCACTACCAAGCTGCCCGGGTCAGGGGCTCCCCAGCTCCAAGTGCTGCTGCCGGATGCAACGGCAACCTCTGAGCTTGGGATGCTTGTCCCAGGGCTTTCCCCCAGACTGATGGGCATGTCGTTGCAAAGCTTGGGCCGAGATGTGCTGCAACCCGATGCCATGCCCTCCTACACCGCGAGAGAGGCTGGAGTTTAGAGCAGGTTGAACATGTTCTCTCAGCAGTAACTGCTACCAGGAAGAGAAAGGAGAAAAAGGAAAGGAAAAAGCCCAGGTTGAACACTTATTCCAGGCTCCTGCCCTTTCTGCACTGTGCATAAGAGGTCAGAGGGCTGCCCTGACCACCCCTGCCCTGGGGCAAATGCTCCTGGTGAGAGGATCTGGTGAAAGTCTGTAAGGTCCTCTGGCCGTGCTCTTCCCTGGGGGAGATGATATTATCAGATTTAAAAAAAAAGAGCAAGTGAGAGAAAAGCCTGCTAGCTTATGAACTTCCTCAGTCTGAAGCTCCACAAATTCTTTCCATGGTTTTGGTACAGCACCTTATGTGCAGGGTGGAAGGGGAAGCTATTGAGTGTTGAATTACAGAAGGGAAAAACATCTCAAATTCCTTTCTATTTATACTCACAACTTTTCCAAATCATTATACACAAATCCCCTACCCTCAGCTGAACTGCTCACGGGTTACAGGGCCAAGAAAGAGGTGGAGCCTTCATAGCTTGTGCTAAGCCTTTCAGAAACTTGGAGAAAGTTCCCAAAAAATGAAAGCAATGAAAATTACCACACCAGGCAGAGAAGATTTAACCTCTACAGTGCCCCACAAGCAGAGAATTAATATACAAGACAGTAGGAGGTTGCTTTCATAACAGGGAGCATAGGTTGCTCATTTGTGAGAAGCTTTCTGGGACTACCTTCATTGTTAAGCTGAGGCTGACACTGGGTACAGAGAGACAGAAATTTGACAAAAGCATTGAGCGTTTGGGGGTATTTGAGAAAAAATCTATTCTGGTAGTCCAGACACTAGGCTGGGACTTGTTAAGTTGTGATCTTGTTAAATTCCTACTTCACCAATGACTTCCTGCATGACAAGAAACCAAAACCTATTTCTGCTGGTACAAATTCTCCTTTACTTTAACAGACACCACAGCCTTCGTGTTTCAGCTCCTCACCCATAAAGCCGTTTGACAGCTGCTTCCCCTCCTGCCACACGAGCTCCACTGAACACCCTTGAGATGCATCAGTACACCACCAGAGGGGCTTTAAGCTTAGGGGACAGGTCCAGGTGCAAGTTCTGAGAGGTGCATCCTTGCATGGTGCTTCTGTGCCTCCTCATATAAGCCTGCACTTGGGATGGCTTAAAACCTTAGGTAACTAATTTTTTAAAATTTTTTTACCTCTGTTAAAACCAGTAAGGTGGATGGTTTTCAGATTTTAGTTTCCTTGTCATTATTCATGGTGTTTCCATGTTCTGCCTATGTTTCGTTTATTGTTTTTAGCCAAAATAGTGGATTAAATTAGGAACACCCATTTTTACTTCTGTTTCTGGTGTATTTTCACCTCATGGCTTTCAAATTTTAGCAAAGTGCTCTTATTTTTGGATTTCCAACACTGAACAGGGCAATACAGACATTAAAGTAAGAACTATGCTAATTGGACTTTATAATAAATGTGAAAGTTATGAGAACTCTCTAATCACACTAGATTTGGAGGATCCCATCTCTACCCTAATTAAAAATCTCAGTCCTATATGCTTTAGCATGAGGCTCACCAACACAGCTCACAAGTACGACGTGCAAGAACAAAGCACCCCTGAGCTCCTCCAGAGGGACTTATGACACCTTACATGAGCAAATTTAAGGTCTTAAATGATAACCATATATCTTGATTTTATAAGCAGGAGCCAGGAAACTCCACCAGCAGAAACAGGGATGTGGACTCCAGGACTGTATCTGGGCTCCAAGAAGGACTTGTGAGAGCCTCAAGAGGGTTGAATGGAAAGACCCCATGGGGTGCTCCAGAAGGGTGGTTTCTGGCCTTGTATCTTCTGAGGAAATCTCTGGAGGGTGATGCACATATCCTACAGCCCACCAAACTCTTCCCAGACTATCCACTGCCCCCAAAAGTCTACAGACAAGAGGAGTGTTGATGGCCAGGCAGCTGGCTGCTCTCCCACCTTCTCCGTGAGGGAGGGATGGATCCAGGCTCACAGCTTCGCTGCCATGCACAAGTCACCGATGGAGCCAGCAGGGTTCAATGAGATGTGCAGCCACTGTACTCTGTTATGTTTATCCACACCTGAGTGCTTTTTAAACATGGACTGCTGAGTTACCCAAAAAGCACCTTAGCCAATATGCTCTCAGGTTTCCAACCGATAGCCCTTAAAAATAGAGTGGTGGCTGTTTCGCCCCCGTTAAACAAGTAGCTATAACATTACTAGAGGTCTGGAGCCTTTTGTGCTGAGCTTCGACCTGCAGCAGTATTTCCCTGCTAGAAAAAAGCAGGCTGGAGTTGGTGACATAACACCAAATATACAGATGGGACCACACTATAATTAGCAAGGGAATGTCATTCCTGCCATCTTTGCTTCGTTTGTAACTGTGCCTGTAAGCTCTGGGGAATGGTGTGCATTTCACACAGTCTGCACAAGAACGAGGATTGCCAACTGTCCCAGTTCTGGTGGGATACCCTTGGTCCTCTGCCCCGAGGCTTGCAGAGATGCCAGCAGCGCCGCGGGAGAGCAATGCCCCTTGCCATGCTACCACTGGGACCCCTGGTCCCAGGGCAGAGGGGAGGGATTTCTCTGCAAGCCAGCAATAACTCAGCTCCCTCTAAAATACCATGTGCTCCCATCCAGAGGAGTGTTGCCCATTGCTTCTTCACAGGCTCCTTCACACGCACCCAAAAACATCCTTTTGCCTATCACAAAGCCAAACACGCAGCCTGGACCTAACAACAGAGGCTGATAACTGTTCCCCTTCACACTCAGCTTGCTCCCAGGAGGGAGAGGATTTATTCAGTGCAAATACAGGGATTTTCACCGGAGCTGTGCTTTTCAGCATGTAACCACTATTTTTAAATCTCTCTATTGGTTCCAGTAAAACACCAAATCAATGCTTAAGGTTTTACTGCTTACTTTAAACATGCTCAATAATATAAGTCCAGTTGTCTTTTAAACACTTTGTCATCCTCTGCAGGCACTTAGATGAAAAACTTACTGTTGGCTCTGCTCTGTCTATGGAATCAAGTGAATTTGTTTGGGTTTTCACTAGGCTGCACAAACTGGTGAAACCAGCCAAGGGAACAAACAAGCCGATAATGTAATATGTTTCTTGTCTTAACATGCAAAGTTCAAATCAGCTTACTCAAGAAGGTTAATTCACCCGATTGAGTCCAAAGGGACCTTACCTCTGAAGATCTCAAAACATGTTAGGAACATTAAATTGCACAGATTTTTAACCCTGGGGATTTTAAACAGAACAGACCCCTGTGATCATCTCATCAGTTCTTCCTTCATGACAAATAAATAATTCCCCTGTGTATTTCTTGCACAAACCCTAAATTTTGAGATAAAGTAGAGCATATTTTTCTGGTAAGGACTTCAGCCTTGATGAAAAACTTCAAATGATGGTGAATACACTGCCTCCCTAGATAAGATTCCCCAATTTTTCATTCTCTTTGCCACAAAAAATCCATCTCCACAAGTCCTCCTACAGTGCCATCCTATGGGTAAACTGAGGCCCGGAGGAGTCAGGACTTCCCTGAGGTTACACAATGACAAAGTGCGGTTTCCCACTGTTATTTTCAGCTCATTTAAGCTCAGGCTGCTGCTGAAAGGGCCTTCTGTTGTGCGCTGCCTGTTCCTGCCTGCACCTTCCCACTGCCCCCAGCCCGCATCCCTGCTCCCCCCTGCACAGCCCTTGCAGGCAGTCCCACGTGAGGGGAGGAACCCCCACCGCTCCCAGCACCCACCTGCACGGATGCGCTACGTGGCACCGGCAAGCTCAGAGCCCCCGAGTCCTGCCCGGGCTGTGATGGAGGAATAAGGCAGCTCCTGCTGCGAGCTAGAGCCAGCGTCCAGGAGCCTGGAGACCTGGGGTCTGCTTGCAGCTCTGCCACTGAATTTTTGCAGATCTGCAGGGAAATCACTTATTTCCCCGGGATTTCCCTATAAATTTGACAGAGTGCCTTGAGATTCCCCAAGGAAAGGCACTGTTCAAGTACAAAGCTTAATTATGATTGTTATAATATAGTCATGCCACTAATTCCCACTAAGAACTGCAAATCGCTCCCATTCCACTCCTCCATCCCCCACGCTTGTCAGTGCTGGTGGACAATTAATTCCCCAAAAAGAATATATTAAACATATGTGAAATCTTTTCTATTCACAGGACATCTATGAGCAGATTGCAGCTTCTCTCAAACATATTTGTGATTTGAATGCACTAAGTGATGTATTTCCATACAATTTTTTTAACAGCTTGACAGAACCTCTTCAAAATTCAAGTTGTGACTGGCCAAATAAATCTTGTGACATCCTTCCTATGCCTGTGATCAACCAAATTCTCCTACCATGTACAAATTTAAAATTCATTTTCTATAAAGCTTGCATAGTTGTCTTTAGAAATCATATTGAATGAGCTGGTTTTATTTTTTTTAAGTTAAATTTAGTCCACAGGAAGCAATCTCAGGAGGAGTGTAGAAGGCTGAGGTGAGTTCCTTAAAAACCTCAAATGAATTAAGATACATTGAAAATACCTTGCATTTTTGCCCTGTAATAAACACCAGGGCTGCCACAAGAAATGCATCAGTCTCTCTCAGCCAAGCTGAGCAGCAACAACTGCAACTTTCCATGAGCCTAGGGGTTCATGAAACCCATGCCATAAGGGTTAAAGGATAAATTCAGCTCTACGGCCACCGCTTAGGGAGCATTTGAAGGCCGGTTCAATATCCCCCCTACAAAAATCATCTCCCCTGTTCTCAGCTCTGCAACCAGAACAAGGAGCTCTGAGATCTATTCGTGTAATATTAGGCCTGAAAAAAATTACGAGTTGTGATGAAATTAAAGGCATCCAAATTTTTAGCCATTCTCTGCTGATAAAGGCTCTATTATTACCATTTACAAAGGGGAAACACAGCCAATTATAAGCTACTTCTGGCACATGCCAGGCCTCAAGTAGAAGATAAGCCAACACAGCAGAGCTTGCAGCTGGAAGCCCAGAAACCTGAAAATGAGCTGACTCATGGAAATATCCTCATATAAAATATCGGATGGTTATTTTTCTCTGCCTCCTTTCTGTGTGCCTTAGGAATGATATATGTATTGCCTTATTTACTTTGTCCCATAAAACTTACATTTTTTTATTAACGCGCTGCCAGCTCCAAGAGCAGGAGGTGTGGGAGCGGATGGAGGGAGGGGAGCCGGGAGGAGAGCTGCTCTTTTGGGGGCACAGCAGGGGAAAGGTCCCCTGCAACACAGCAGGTCCAAAAGCACGGTAGCAAACTTTCAGCTGAGCTTTGTTCTGCTCCCAGAAAGCAAGCCAGCTCCTCATTCTGCCCTGATTGCACCAAAACGAGGAGGCTGCCTGCACTGATATTACACTGGGGAGAATTAGTGCAAAATGAGGTTCACAGAATTTATGCTCCTACCAGAAAACAAATTGTGAAGTGATTTCCTCTGGTTATGCCCTGTGCTGCCCGTCCCAAAGCCCAGCTCCAGCAGCAAGCCTGATGCCCAACTCCTTTGATCCTGCTCTTCCCCAGCAGGCAGGGGATGCGACTGGCCGTGGGCTGCCATCAGCATGGATAAAGACTGAATTTACCTGGTCCCTGGCGCGGACACCAACGTGGAGCCTTTTCTTGCACTCTGATTTTCGTGAGGACTTCGTGATGTTTGAGATGTCCTTCCCCTTTCAAACCCACTTGGGAGGCACACACACGTCGTTAGGAGAGGACTGGGTCCAGGTGGGTGGGTGGTGGGATACTATATGCCTCATTTCCTTAGGAAACAAGGTTAAAAAAGCCTGCCCTCCCCCCTGTTCTACTGCACTATTGAATTAGGGATGGTGAATGCTCATTATGAATACAATTAAAAGCAACAGCCTCATCTAACAATCTATTTTTATCTGCTCCTCACCTAGACAAGCAGCAGAAGGAATTAAAATCTGAAGGGAAGAACCACAGTCAGGGTCAATCGGTGGAGTTTTGCTCTCCACCAGCTTGAAGCATGTTGAAAAAGATTTCAGTAAGACAACCTCCCTTAAAAACTACGTCCAAAAAAGTCATGCTTTGGATGCTTTTTTCCCGGGAAACCTATGCCTAACAACTATAAGGGCACAGATTGGGAGTAAATTTCCATTTTATGAGGGAAGAAGGCATGAACTTTGCAGCGTTTCTTGCACCAGCTGCCGGCCTCCATGGCGGCAGGGTAGGTAATTAAAAAGGACATCGTGTAACAGATAAATGCAGGATAGTAAGTAGTCATTACTTGATATATAGTATATCATCTATTATTAGAGGCTAATAATTCTCTAACCTATTCATGTTAGTCTTTTGTCCATGTAGCTAGCTGTTTGGCACGCTCTAAATTTCTCAACATAAAATTTACTCGATGTTACAACTCATATCTAATCCCGAATTTCTGTGCATTTCACCGCAGTATATCATGTAGCTAGGTAAAAGCTCAACACTAAATCCTTTGCAAAAGGAAGAACGAGCCAACAAAACTCCATGTTTTCACTTTCCTGCCAGAAAAAAAGGGTATATTGCATATTTTTCTTAGTTGTAATTTTAACATTTATTTCCATCTTTAAAATGCTGCAATTCTAAAGATGTTTAGCTGTACTTTACGCAGCACTCAATAGTGCACTTTTTGCCTGATATTTTTACTCTTGTTGAAATAACCTGTATTTTAAATACATTTATACATACATTTAAAAACATTTTAAAAACTGTATTTTAAAGGGAACTGAAGGAAGTGCTATTGTGTTTAATCACAGGGAGCAAAATCCTCAAGTCATGTAAATCATCGCTTCACAATCTGCTCCGCAGTATCCTAATTTGGAAAGTGTATCATAGCAAACAGAGCTGAATTTATAAAGGATTCTTTACACGTTTAAAACATTCATGTAACTTAGAGTGTCAATCTCCATCAGCTGTCCTAGATCACTCCAAGAAATAAAAGTAGAATTTTTTTATTAGGAACTTTATTTCTTTTCTCCTAACTACTGATACTTACTTTTTTTTTTATTTCGTTTTATTTTACTTTACATTGCTTTCTTTTACTTTCTTTTATTTTACTTCATTTTATTTTACATTATTTTATTTTATTTTATTTCCAAAGCCCAGTCTAAAAACTTAACTTGTGCTATAAAAGAAGCCAAGCCATTCCAAGTACCCAATTACAGTGTCTCCA
The DNA here is from genome assembly GCF_000699105.1 of Pygoscelis adeliae. NCBI lineage: Eukaryota > Metazoa > Chordata > Aves > Sphenisciformes > Spheniscidae > Pygoscelis > Pygoscelis adeliae. The sequence continues at coordinate 1,362,189 of NW_008825558.1, forward strand.
GAAGGTTTAGAAGTCAGAACAGCACTGATAAAAAAAGCCACATGGGATGAAGCAATAATACTACGCTCGCCTGCAGGATCTCTGCTGATGAGCAACTATACAAGGACTCCACTGATAAGGGTTTACAGCCAGAAACTGTAGTAGCTGTACCAAAAATGAAACCAGATCTCTGCTTCTGTCTTCTGCAAATTGTTTTCCAGCGCAGCACTCTTCTGGGAGACAGAAAACATTTGCTGCGGGTTATCAAAACCTTACACTTTCTGTTAACCTGGCCACGCTGCCAGCCAAGGAGCAGCTCTGAAATGAGGGGGGGAGGACAAAGTCTGCATACTGCCGGGAGAGGCTACAGCAGCCGCTGGGAGAGGAGCAAAGGGACCCTCCCCGCAGCCTCACATGCAAATCACTCCAAATAGCTGCGGATTACGGCAGGACCCAACTCCAGATTAAAAGGAGAGTCGAGCAGTATAGTTAGGAACTGAAACAGCCAGGGAAAATCCTCCCTAGGGATTATGAAGCATTCGGCATTCAAACCGTGTGATATATTTTTTATGTTGTTTGTCCTGTTTACATATCCTTCATATAAAAGCAGGATTTTGTCCACCAAAGGCTACTAAAACCTACGTGCATTTTTGCAGTACTGTGCTGTTCGTTTTCATTCGTCAGCAACATTGTGTGTGTGCTCATTTGAACCCCATTCCCCATAGTTTCGCCCAGAATTGGCACTAGTCGCCCTCTCCTATAGACGGATTCGGTATGCTGCGCTATAGCCGTCATACTCCACCCCAGAGATCACTGCAGTTTGGTTCTGGAAGATTTGCTTTCAGGCTCCCTACAAGAGTACAAGCATTTGGGGTCCTTCCATTGTTTTAGAGAGGGAATATACACCATTTGTTAGGACTTGGAGCAGAAATACAAAGGTTCCCATAATGAGAGGCTCGGCTCTGGCTCTTGGAAAGATGCAGGGAAGGTTGAGCACATGCAAGTGAACAGCCCGGCCAGAGCACACCATGCTAATGTGATTACAAAAGGCTGGTATCTAAAAAGGAAAAGCTTGTGCTGATATTACAGCGATAGCAAAGGAGGAAAAAGCCCTGTCAAGTTTCTTAAAAACACTTGACCCACTTCTGTGTAAACCTACAACCCCTTGCCTTTTCCCTGAGCTCAGCAGCCACCACTCCATGTCATTCCCGGTGTCTGAGGACCTTTGGTAACTCTCTGTTGTATTTAGGAGATGGGAAATGTTTTCCTACGGCTCAAATCTCTCTTAAACCAACTGAATTGGAAAAAAAAAAAAAAATTACTTCACTTTCTAACAGATGCACAAGTGCACCTTGGGATGAATGCGTTACGGAGTCCAAGCTATCGCCACCTGCCTCCCAATTACATTTGCTGCATTGTCCCTTGTGGTGTGCACCTGTGACATGTTGGCACGGAGTGGGGACGACTGGAGTGTGCAGGCGTGGACCGAGCCACACAGTATTTTGCTTTGCAAAAGTCTCCCAGTGATTATTGCCGTGCTTTCTTAAAGCGTAAGGGACATTCTGCAGCAGTTGATTTTCTTCCTCTTTTTGATGCAATGAATGAACACAGGGGAACCTGCAGTCCTGTAAAGTGGCAAAACCATGAAACTATAATTTGAAAAACTCTTCACCTCAGGATACCAAATGTCCAGCTGGCCAGAGACCGATCTAACAAGGGAAAAGGTCATTTGTGGGCTCCCTGCTACCTCTACTCACATATAGACCTAGCCAGCCAATTAACTAACTCTAGCAATAATTCCCATCACATTTCAATACAATTTTTATACCTGAAATAATAGAGGAATCCACAAGACTGTGCCTGTTTGCAGCAAAGGAAGACTTCCAAGGTTTTAGGCTCATTATATTAGTACCAGTATATTGTACTGTTGTTTTTTCTTCTTTCCCCTGGTAGTGTTACAGCTCTTTAAGTGGCTGAACAGCATCTGCACCAAGAGGACCACATGATGTGAAGCAGAAGCAAGGAGACATGGTATTATGCATATTGTAAGGTACACTGAGCAGTGCACTCGCAGTGACGTATATACTGACAGGATTAATTTGACATTGGCAAGTGAAAACTTATTTTGTCATTAAGCTATCATAATTACACCATACCCAGAGCCAACGGATGCCCTAGCTGAGATCCCTGCATATGCCATCTTTGCAGTGAGAGGCTAATACAGCATTTTAACATCCATCTATTTTTGATGGGATTGGTACAGGAGCACAGATTGGGACACTGCTGTTTCCTAAGTGCCCCACGACTACCTACGGGTAGCCAAGGTGACAAAGGCACTGGAAAATGGCTGAGGGGCATTTGCAGCCTGTTAATGGAGGCCCTGCTACCCAAAGCCTAAAAAGGCAAGAAGACTTCAATGGACTCTAAATCCTTTCATAATGCAGCCTGTCTAAACATTGCTTCTGATTCATATGTTTTCAGCAAAGAGAATATTTCCTCGTAAAGGATGGATATAAGCTACATACATGAAAAACGCTCTCTAGAAGACAGACAAACCATGAAGATCCTTTGCACATGATAGATGTTCAGAAAAATCTGTCTTTTGTCCTTGCCCCCCATTTATTCGGATCATTAGATATGCTTAAGAATGGAAAAGCCAGACAGATACCAGGACAGAAGAGCTGCTGCACTGTTAAGGATGTGGTATTGCAATATCTATTGCTGCTGAGATAGAAAAAAACAATGGAGTATGCAAAAAAAAATCTTAATGTTTGCGGGGTTTAAGTACAGCAGCTTTAGGTTACCTTAAGGTGACAATTTATAAACAGAATCAAAATTGTGCAATAAGTTAAGCAAAAAAATCAGTTTCATTCTTAGTTCACGAACTTCCCTGCCAATGACAAAATATGCTATTAGTGGCCTCAGTACGATTGTGAAAATATCCCTTACTTACAATTGAACGTGCTGGGCGTTGGGGTTTTTTTTCTTCATTGTTGTGTGTTGTTGAGCTAAAAATGACAAAGCCCTGGATTTCGTCGTTCTTGCAATCTATTCTTTTCCCCTGACTTCCTGTTTTCATGAAATTTTAATCAGGCATTTAAAATAAATAGCTATGCAGAGTCTCTATGCCTCTTTGAATGCTTGGGATGGATGTTTTGGGTAAAGTGATAGTCCAGAGACCTTGAGAGCATTTAATCCCACTCTAACTTGGCAAGACAACAGAAAATTAAACTGCTGCTCTCTCCACTTCTAGCAACACTGGAGAGATTTTGGGGGAGGGATGGAGGCGAGTCCAGTGCGTGGGACAGCACAATGAAATAATGGGTCCGTTTCTGTTCCCCCTGCTACGAATACTGACAGCAATGAGACCAATTTAGACAGGTCAGCTCTCTAAAAGAGAAGAAAAGATCACCTCTTCAAAAAAACCTCAAAAGAAATAGGGGCGATGCTGCCTTCATGCCTTTTAAGGATCTGGGTGTAATGCACAGCCCCTCATTGAGCGTTCAACACCCCTGGGCAGGCAGGAGCCCTGCTCGGCTGCTTGCCCTCACGCGATGCTAGTTGTACGGCACCGACTGCACGACACAATTTGGGGTAGAGTACACCAATGTAGAAAAAGCCAAGAACCAGCTTAGAGTGGAAAAGCGGAGAAGCAGGGAGGAGGACAGGTTCAAAACCTCGGCCAGTGGGAATCACACTGCCCCTTAAAAGTTTGTAGCTGACAGAATAAAAACTCCAGATTTTAGGAAACCACAGGAAAGCTGCTTGAGTTTCAGGGTCAATGGTTCAGTTATTAATGAAGGTGACATGATTTGATATGACAGTCAAGGACCCCAGATCACAGCTAAGCCTGATCCCTGAGCCTTACTCTAATTTAAACTTCTGTGGGATTTTTATTATCATGCATATTAAGAGATAAGTGCTCCATGGTACAGACAGTAAAACAATAACATACAAGTTGGCCAACAAATTGTTACCAAGTTAAACCTCTCATCAGGGACTAGTTATCTTCTCCTGGTCATGGTTTCCTGGATAACTGTGTTTAAATTGGAGGGGTTTAAACACAGTCACATCTCCAGTCGCCTGTGTGTTTTGGAAACGTTTCACTTCCACCGGCTCGGGGGTCAAGGTTTTTGCTTGAACCAGGAGGAAGATAGAAATGTTTACTCCATAGTTGTGTACACTGCTCATTTCTAACAAGGAAGAAAGAGCTCACAATCCGCTGCCACCTCCGAAAAAAAGAAGTGAGAGCAGCTAAATCACAAAGAAAACTTACAACAGCAGCTTATAAAAATGAGGGAGATGTAGCCGCTTTAGAGATGTGAATGAAAGTAAGAGGATTACGGAGTCCTCTTGAGAGGAGACATACTTGGCAGGGCTCACGAGATGGCACAAATAGTATCTTCTGTCGAGAACAATACGAAAGAATAACGATGAAAACTTCCAGGAGTCCATGCTTAAGGAGTCCTTCCCAATTTTGGGGGTCCCTTTTCCCTGAATTCTGCTTGACTCTTGTTTCACCCCAGCTACTCCGCTCAGAGCCCCAGCAGCAGTTTTTTCTCTTCTTGCTGTGCAAACCTTTTGAACCCTACTCGTAGGTGCAGGAAGCATCGTTTACACAGTGGGATACATATTGCTTCTGCACACCACTGTGAACCATCACCAGAAATCTCCGCGATGGCCAGCTCGCCAGCCTCTCCTTGGCATAGCCCCTGACTTTCATATATCAAATGAGCAAAAATATTCCAAGCAAAGCAAAGCAGAGCGAATCTTGGCTCCTTGTCCTTTAACATACATATTCAATGTGCAGGAAGCTAGGAAGAGCTATTCATGGGGTTGGGTTGTTTTTGCTGGTTTAGGTTTGGGGGAGGGGGAGCGTTTTCACTGCACACTGCATCCTCCACAAATTTTAATAAGTGCTTTAAGCCACAGTGATCCCTTTCCCTTTCCTTTTTTTTTCTTTTTTTTTTTTTTTCAGTGTTTAACTTCTGCAAGGACATTTCACTTTAAAAGGAAGAAAGGACTGCACCATAAGGGCTGTGCAGTGCAAAGCTTTTTCTAGTCATTTCCAACAATATATTTTGGAACTGTTCCCAGTAAACAGGCCAGATTAGCTGCCTTTGGTTCACATTTTACATTGTTCGCGAGATAGGGAAGCTCTGAAAAGCAGACTCTGTCCATACTGTTTGGTTGCAATAAAGCTAATTCTATTCAGTCCTATAGCAGTATGATAGCACTTGTGTAGGATTTCCCTTCGCTTGCATATTTATAGGGTCTTGTAGAGCTCCGCTGTAGCTCAGTGCCAGCATGAAGAAATCAAGCTGTCAGTAGTTTCTATTTTTGTCCCTACCTATAGTTTCAGTAATGACAAGTGAGTGAGGCAACATATGCATTTCCCATCTACAGGAAAAAATTACTGTCTTCCTTCAGTGTCTTACATCTGTGCTACAACCTATTTTCCTAGGGCTTCAGATTATGTTAGCTGATATTTAACACGTATAAGCGCCGGTCAGGTGCAGTTGATTCCAGGCGCTGCATTAGTCGAACCACAAGAGGAAAAGTTCCAATGATTCAAAATTCCCGGTGCTTTTCCTTTCTGCCCTTAAAAAAAGGGAAAAAAAGCCTTTCCTGGGAAATAGCTGTTGCTGTATGGCATCCCAGCTCCTATCATGCTTTGATCAGCACACACATTCAAGCAAACGAGGATTCTCCTCCTAAGATTAAGAGAGCTGCTGATTATATTTAATGTCCTCTTCTTGACCCCAGATGGTTAACTCGCTGCTGCAGCTTCTGGGGGAGTTGTTTCAATGGGAGAAGATAATACCAAAGCCGAGCTGTGGTCAGCAATGCAATGCCACACTGTTTTATCAAAGTGAATGGAAGGGATCTGGGGACCAGGCTCCAATGCTAACAGGGAGACAATGTCTCCCAAAAGCTACTTAATTATTAAGGCGATGCCTGCATCATTCGCAATCTTCCCTCTTCAGCTGGTAAATACTAATTCTGCCTTTACTAATGCTTCAACCGCACCAGGGCATGGTCACCCCATGAATGCCACCGAATCTGGGCCAAAATTTGGGAAATGCTGCTGGTGAGCCCCAGCAGCTGGAAAACTCTGACGGCAGTGCCAGGGATGGCAGGCACCCACCCTCGCTCGCAACTGCTTTGGCTTGACAGCATCAAGGCATTTACAGCCTCCAACATGACTGCATCAGATCTTCAATGACAGCTAATAAAACGGAACTACACCCCACTGCTTTGAAAAGCTGCAACTCAAAACTCCTTCAGAGATTATACTTATTTAAATAAGAGAAAGACACTGGGCTTTAATAAAAGCTCATAAGGAAAATAGCTTGACGAGTTTGATAACAAGGAACACACTCTTTTTCATATTCTTTCCTCTTTCCCAGCTCCATCTTCTCCTTTCCTTCCCCACAGCCTAGAAAAGCAGATCTTTATCCCTCACTTGCTTCTACTTAAGCAAAACATAGTGCTTGAAGGGGGATGTGCACACCTCAAACTTCAACCTTTATCCATGCTGCTCCTCCACCCAAACTGACTTTTTCTGGACCCTGCTGGGGCTCCAATACACCAAAAGGAACGGGCAGAATTAAGACAGGAGGGGAGGGAGACAGGGGACAAAGCAAGAACTGTTGGGCTAGGTTGTAAATAAAAAGCAGAAAAAATATGTTAAAAAATACAAGGCAACGCTATAAATCCCTCTCTCCTGTGTGAGCAAGCTACTGTGTTACAGAGCTGGAGGGGCTGTGAGACTTCCCGTTACTTTATAGCCCATGACGATCACCCTCTTACAGTGCCACAGTATAACAAGCAAATGTCCCGACTCCCATGAAGCCGGTCATAAAAAGATGCACTACAGTCTCTTACAGTCCTCAGAATAAGAGAAGCAAAAAGAAAGGATTTTTCCCCCCCATAAACTCGTTACTTATTTTGCTAATTTTGTTTGAATCGTGTGCTGGGGCAGAGGGTGTTGGACGATGGGGAGAAGGAGAGGGAGAGGAGGAGAACGAGGGAGCCTGAAGCCGGGCAGCTTTCCTGCTTGTCAGTACACAGGCAAAATGATATGCACATATACAGCTCCGAAAGCTACCACGGGGAGGGAAGTAACACAAAGGAGCCATTTATTGCCTGAAAACTGTCTCTGAACAAACCCATTGTGTTAAAGTAATACAAATTCACAACACCTTCCTGCCTCTTTTTCCATCTGGATCTGGGCGAGTTTGGGTAAAGGACCCTGCCGCCCAGCACAAGCCCCGTGCCCTCGGACCCTGGCAGAGCCGTGAGTGCTCAGCATCCTTGAAAGGTCCCCTCTTAGGGCCAAATGCCATGCTGATAACACAGAGGTGAGAGAGAGGCAGGAAGAGAGGGAGAGAGAGAATAATTTGGCCAGGAGACTCTTAAAAATCCATCAACTCATTTCTGGCCAGGCTGTGGGTTTATCTAGAGAGGCAATTTAAATCCAAGAACCAGAAGGAGGTATCTTTTGATGTAACATTTTGTTCTTTTTCTGAATACAAAGTTATTCCAGGCAATGCAGTTGGCCTGAAATAGTTATCAGTTACAAAACCAGGACTGCTCCTATCTCCCCTCCTTGTGTAATGCAAAGAAGATCCTCCCGCTGAGCTCCAAAGTAGGGGAAAAGCTATTAATTAAAAATAATTCTCCACGTTAAGGCTTGCTGCCTAAAGCTCAGTTAATATTAAGGAAATTCCAGCCGTTCACTCCCTGCTGCTGGAGCTTTTTCTTTCTCTATTTTGTTATGCTAAGCTTTTTGAGAAGAAGGGAACATGGGTATCACCTCGATGCTTTCCAGCCCCTTCCCTCTCCTCCCCAAAATTCAGGCTCTGCTCTTCCCCTCTTTGGGAAGGACCCAACCCATCAGACTGGATCGCCCCAGAGGGGAGAGCAGGTTTATTCGCCTTCCACCTTCTTCTCCACCTGAGGTGAGGACGGGGGATGTCCCCTGACCCTCGTTCCACCCAAGTGATTAGCACCAGTCAGAGGAAACGAGTTTTCCTGGCTCACAGCAGGGCTGCCCCCCCGTCCCCCGTCCAGCCCCACGCTCCTGCTGAGCATCACAGCTCCGCTTCTCAAAATACCTGCCCTAAATTTTCAAGCTTCATGCACACTTCCCTCAGCCACGTTCAGGCACTGCCTCTTCCCGAGGAACCGCTCACGTCGTGCAAACCCGTATCTGCTTCTCCAGCTGCTGCCGGAGCCCCATGGACCCTCTGCCCTGAGCCCTGGGACACAGGACCTGGGTGATAACAGCTAATACAGGAAAAGTATCTTTCTGTTCTGCTTATTGATGGCAATGTATTTCATCCCGGTGATGTTAAACATCATGGAAAACTTCTAAAAACCACTTAAAAAATCTTTTACATTTTATCAGGTATTGCCATGCTGTTTTGGAAATGCAGAAAGAGTACAAAAATGGAAACCTGAAGAAAACAAGAAACTAATCAAACTTCAAAAACATTCTTTTCTGTGCTGGAGAAGGGTTGAAATTGTGTGTTTCCCTATGCCTAAATACTAAAGAACTGCAGCAAATAAGCTGATTTCAACAGTGATGATATTAGTGCAAAATTCCTGCCATTATAATATCTCAAAGTACATTTTGCACTCTTATTTTTTTAACAGCTGCATACAGCTAAAAAAATCCACTCCATTTCCATGATTTTTTCTGAATTCATGTGGCATGCAGGAATCTTTTAGAGAACGGACCCCCAAAAGCTTGTTTTATCAAATTCTAACTTTTACCATTTCAAACCCCATCATGCTGAAACTTGATGTACAAGCTGTCAGAACAAAAGCCTCATGTCTTCAGTGCACATATTTTAAAGCCATTACTTTCATTTTTCAAACAGCAACAAAAAAAACCCAGAAATACCTTCAGAATTTTTTATGATTCCCAATTTCTTTTTGAAGTTCCTTAAGCCTCAAAAAGGTTTAGTTAAAACAATTTCTATGTTTTCAGGCAGTAAGTTTTAGCACACGTTTTTAAGTGTGCTTTTCTAAATGTTCTTTTCTACCGAGATAAAGGTTAGGAGAAGGTAGTGACAAAGACAGTATATGATGGGGAAAAGTATTTCACTGTGAATTTACATATAGCTGTAAAATGTGTTATGCCAAAAAGGATTCCACTAGGACAGACAAATAACCTCTTCATTCTTGAGCATTAGTTTACTAAGATGTGAATTTAGATCCTGATTCATTGAAGTGATAAGTCCATAGTTAAGACACATAGAGCCGAGTCTTACTGAAATCATAGGGGCTGGAGATCAACTTGAGTTTTTATCTACATGGGGATTTTGGTCCACAAAAGCAGCAGAACTAGCACTGGAAAGAGCAAATCACCCATCGTATCCATGCTTTCTTTCAAAACCATCACTGCACCACAGTGCTAACACACATCCAGCAAGCACAGATGAACATATTCCCATGGGAATTTCTGTGGGACTCCGAGCACCAATTACCTGGAGTTAACTATGCATCTCTGTTCACTGATGATGCAGGATTCATACTGAATAGGCACCTCAGAGCTAAGCAAAGAAGGAAAGTGGTGCTTTAAACTATGTCCTACCCAAAATGTGACAACTTATTTCTGCTGATTTTCAGCAGTGGTGATGATGTAGCCCATGATGCTGACCCCTTAAGTTACCACTGCCACTGCCCCTTTTGCAGAGAAAATTACTCTCTGCATTATTACTACTATGTAAATCCATTCTAAATACTGCTTAGATTCATCAATAGCACTTGAACATATCTTTCAGCCAGTCATGTAAATTGTACTCTTGATTTTCTAAGTTCTCATCCTTCCCTTAAAACTGACTGTTTACCCAGCCTGAATTCACACACATTCACGCTGAGTGTCTCAGTGAGTAATCCAGGTTGTTTCGTGGGCCACGTTGATTCATCAGCAAAATGTTAACGTGAGCTCTTTAGAACCAAAAACCACAGGATGTTTTACTTGAGCTGCACAAGCAAGATCTTTCCAAATCCTAGCTGAAGGATGCGGTGCTCTCTGTGAGCAGAGGAGTAGCTAGTCATACAGCTTCTTACTCACTTGTCTTTCATGGGAAGCTCATCCCAAATGCCTGCAAGAGAAATTACTGAACACAATACCACGGCCTACATGACTTTATTTATATTGCAATGAATACAAATCAAACACCACTTTGAATGTAAAAGCTACCAATTGAGAATTTCACTTCCATGTGAGGCTGCTTTCCATTTCCTACAGTGATATTAATTTCTAATTTTTCCTCCTGTCTCTGCAATTACTTTTTAAGCTCCTCTATTTCACATCATCAATCCCACTCATAAGACTGCAAGTCACCTAGATGCCATCTGTTTAAAAACAGAGTGATGGAAAGTCTGAATAATACACTGAGTCAGGGTTATAGATGTTACATTTTGACCTATTCAGAGGCGTAAAGCTGGGGGGAGTGGATTAATAATTACTTTACCTGAAACTAAATCAGTTGTTTTTTATAGGCCTGACCACAGGCTGAAGCTATTTCTATAAATACCTTGGCTTAGTCTGGACTAATTCAAACAAACTAGGTATGCAAATATTCAACACTCCAACGGCAAGATGCTTTCTCTGATAGTTCTTGCTTTAGCATGTCAATCTGAAACCTTGATTGCTTTTCTCACACTTCTTTGGATGAAAGGATATAAACAGCTATGAAAACCAGTTCTTTAATATGCTACTCTTCAATTCAATTCAATTCAAACATACACTTATTGCAAAAAGAACAACATGAACTGAGAAAAAAAAAAATCAGAATGGAGAGCACCATAATGTAATAGCAAATGCAAAGCAATTTTCATTCCTGGATCCTGGAGGATGCATGTACAGAGCAATTTTTCTACTATACAGCAAAAAAGGGATGAGGGGGAGGAGCACGTATTTCCAGTAGAAGTTGGGGACAGCTTATGAAGGACTGCTTTTTAACTTAAATACTATATTTTTGCCAGCTTTTTAAAACCACTGCTAATAATTTATATTTGGCGTGATGGAGAGTGTATCCATATTATTGCAGAGGACAAAAAAAGTCCTAAATCTTACTGGCTGGGATTCTTTGACCTCAACAAGTTTAGTCTGAAAACATTTGTTACATGATGAAAAGCTTTGTGAGAATGCTAATAACATTCTTAAAGGGTTAATGATGCCTAACTGATTGGCACTAAAAACTAGATTTCATTTGGTATAGTGACAGAGAAACTCTGCCACCAGGAGTATACGTTCATGCCCACATTATTACGGGACAATTTAGGTCATCTTATTTTAAATTTCATGGCTCTGTAACACAGATGTAAATCAAAGTCAGTGAGGCAAATGATGATTTTTCCATAGTGAGATTTTTATAGTCTTGATCTTGAAAATATGCTTTGGGCCCAAGCTGTCTATCAAAATCCTTTGAATTAGCCAAAGGAGTTTGTGTTGTTGCTAGTGTACAATTAGAATCAGAAAACAAAAGCAGAAAGCTTTCAGAACAAGGCATGTCTCATCATTTTTAAAATCTGGGCTATGCTAACAACTACCATTTTAAAAGAGCTGGAATCGTGAGCTGTTCAGGTCTAGTAACATGTGAATATTGAAATGGAGAGATTTCAAACTGAAATCCTAGGTACACTTAGGTGACTTCAGCAAATACTGTATGCTGTTAATGTGGCTCAAAACACTGCAGAGACACACGTGTGTTTACTTTGTATATGTACATAGAGGCACGTATGTGTACACCTGCCCATATAATTTGCTATTGAAGGATTGCAGGTATTTAATTGTATGATTGTAGCATGCAGATTCAGTCACATACAAGCAATTCCTTACTTTAATAAACACACCGTGCATTTGACATACTCATCGTTTGCTTTTTTAGACCTGATTTATCCATCACCACTTCCATTTCCAGATTTGATTTATTGGTCAATTCCTTTTCAAGATTTGATGTATTGGTCATTTTCTTTTCAAAATTTGATTAAAGCATATTGCGTAAGTCCTTTCAGATCTATTTCTAAATATTACACATATATCTGGTATGTATACTTAAAATCTTAATTCCAAAACTTTCTTGATTAATAGTTCATCTCTTCCTATCTTGGACTAGACTTTGTTATACACGAGTATAATCTGAGTTAGATGAAACAAGCAATTACAGTGGACATCAAATACAGTAAGCGTAGCTTTACCATAAATTGCTCTCTATGAAGCTTTCAAGACAGTCTGGAAATTTAATAAAAAGCATTAACACAAAATAGGTAAAATTTGAGTTCTAGCTTCAACATTTTTATGCTTCAGAATTACATGCTGCAAAAGCAAACAAAAGGGATTTCGTGTTGTGCAGCTCTGATTGCCCTGGGGATACCAGAGAGGGAATCTCAATGTAAGGTAGAGAACTTTGCTTGCCAGGATAAAAGGCACCAGGGCGAATCTTTGGGGAAACAAGACACGCGCAGAGTCCCAGGAAGGGTTCTCTGATCCCACCTCTACACTCACTCAAGCCAGACCAACGTGCAAGATCATTCTTTGAATGGGATGAGAACCTGACAGAGTTACAGACTCCACGGTGAAAGCAATGAAAGGAGGGAGGCGAGCCTTGACTTACTGGCCAAGCTCCAGCAGAGGTAATTAAATTCTGCCTCGCTAAATTCTCTCTGCAGCCTCAACAAGACACAGGTTTGTTATCTACTTCCGAATCTGCCCCAAACTGTGGGCAGTGGTGTTTTATACAGCCAGACAGCTGCTTGGTTCCACTGGTGCGTGAAAGGAGCTGTATCCATCCATCTCTTATCCGCCTCACAGGGGTGCTTTGAGGGCTAATTAATAAATATTTGGAAAGATGAAAGGCACCCAGGAAGTACAAGGCAGCATTATTTCACACTCACCTCTGAGCAGATCTCTAGATAAACTGTATGACCTGGGAATTCAAAGAGTTACATGAATGTATTTCAGCATTAGTTCCCCAAATGGTTCACCAAACAGAAAGGTCCCATCCTGTCCAAGGCTGAGCACCTCCCAGGAGGAGCTAAGCACCAAAGCTCCCACTGAACCCAGGAGAAATCAAGAGTGCTTCTCATGCAGCACGAGATGCTCAGCTACTCACAAAACGAGGTTGCCTTTGAGGAAAATTCATTTGTGCTTTAACACACCTCTTCCACGTTTTTGGTAACAGCTCAGGACAACCACCAACAAAGTCAAAAGAAGCTTTTCCACTGGATTTAGTGAGAGTTTGATTTTAGTGAGAGAGAAACAGAAAGAGCAGCGTGCAGGGGGCAGCGGCTGGCTCTGAGGTCTTTGCACAGTTTCCCTCTATCTGCACAACTAGCCCTAAAAGTAAGGAGTGTGCAGAGATACAGAGGAATATGACATGGAGATGCCAGGGTCAGAGCCGAGGATGTATGTCCCTACCTCTGGCCCTGCAAAATCAATAAAATAGTAATAATAAAAATGGTAATAAGGAGTACAAAACTGGCAGCTGTTGCTACAACAACTTGCTGTCAATCAAATGCCAGCAGAGATGCTCTGATAAGGCCATGGGGACCACAAGGATGTAGAGTTATTGCCAAGGCCTAGAGATCTCTGCTTGGTTTGGAGAAAGACCTCAGTGCTTCTGACTGTACAATTTAGGGAGACCTCCTTCGTGACGAGAAACCTCTCAGAGGCCATTTCACGGCAGGGATGACTGGGGCTCCCCGCCTCAGGCAGAAGACAGAGCTCTCCATTAAGTTCAACCTGTGCTGCACTTGGCAGTTCGTCTCTATTTATCATCAATACAATGAAGGAAGTTGGCCCTGGATGGTCTGATTCCCTTGGCTTCTACCTGGCATCTAAAAACCACTGTGATACTTAAAAAATAAAATAAAGGATTTCAATTTTAAATGACCTTTCTTAAAAAGATCTGGCCTCAGTGCTGCCAGGGCCCTGGTGCAAGAAGGTGCCAGGATGTGCCTGGCGAGAGCAGCATTGCTGTTCCTGTAGCGGTTCGTGACCCTTCCCGCAGTAGGCTCCTTCGCTGCTGTGCTGGTTTTGGCTGGGGTAGAGTTAATTTTCTTCACAGTAGCTGGTATGGGGCTGTCTTTTGGATTTGTGCTGGAAACAGTGTTGATAACACAGGGATGTTTTAGTTATTGCTGAGCAGTGCTTACACAGGGTCAAGGCCTTTTCTGCTCCTCACCCCACCCCACCAGCGAGCAGGCTGGGGGTGCACAAGAAGTTGGGAGGGGACACAGCCGGGACAGCTGACCCCAGCTGACCCAAGGGATATCCCACACCATATGACGTCATGCTCAGCATATAAAGCTGGGGGAAGAAGAAGGAAGGGGGGGACATTTGGAGTGATGGTGTTTGTCTTCCCAAGTCACCGTTACGCATGA
>NW_008825558.1:1376733-1378534 GCF_000699105.1 Pygoscelis adeliae
TCCCCCATCCCACCGGGGGGGAGTGAGCGAGCGGCTGCGTGGGGCTTAGTTGCTGGCTGGGGTTAAACCACAACAGCTGCTCTGACTGCAGATCGCTGGGAGGCAGCACTGCCCAGGAAGCACTTTTCCTAAAAAGATGCATCTGTGATCTGTGCATTGCCTTTGGATATATGTCTCTTGGATATCACGAGCCTGAGCATGATGACAACAGTTGCAAGCAAAGGATCCATCCAAAGCCCACTGAAACTATGGAAAAGAGGGATTTAGGAGGAACCCCTACATCCAAACACTATCACCTCTTTTCTGCATGACAGCTCATGAGCAACATACCCCAGAAAGCTGCATCTTGCCTGGATGATTCATCTGCTTCCTCCATTGACTGAGTGCAGCATCACTTTATGTGGACAAGAAGAAAGCAGAGAAAGCTATTTAAAATTATACCTTCCCATATTCCGTTATTAAGCTGCAAATAGGCAGCAATTACAAAAAAATTCTTTGGACTGACTAAATGCTACTATTTCTTTTATCATCCAAAATCTCATAGGGTTTTTGGGTTTGTTTTTTTAAATATGGTGATACGATTACAACATTATTCATCGTTTGAACAAAATAGAGATTTCAGAATTGCTCAATGAATCTATGTACTTCTGTATTAAAATCTAGTGTAGCATTACAGAAGCATGCAAAGAATTTCTCAGCCCTTTTCTAGAACTAGCAAAGGAGAAGTTGTCTGCCTCCCACAGCCAGGTACCTTGAATTTGGTGAGACCTAATTATTCGTTTCCCATAAAGGAGAGCAGCCCATTTCCTTGCCCCATAAAGATCTGAGTGAGGGCAAACTACTCCCACCAAAGGTCTTGAACCTGAGGACTCAGAAGAAGACACCATAAGGTAAAAGGCATATCTACATCTCAGAAGATGGGGTCCATAACCCTATGTGTGAGAGCAGGCAGATTTCAAAGGGTGGGATAGTTTGAGCAGCAAAGGCCTCTGGATTTTAAATGACCTTTTTTTATATCTCTGAAATGATCTGAGCTCTCTAATTTCCATGTGCATCCAGTAATGACTTCCTGTCCTCCTCAACCACTCCAAAAGTCAATGCTACTCAGTCCAAGACAAACTGCCCTCTTAAGAGAAATTAGGAAAAGACTTCTGCCCCAAGTGAATAATATCCAGCCCCCTCTTACTTTCCCAGCAGAGCTTTCCCCTCTCTTTTCCACTATGCCAGCATTTCCCACACAGCACAAATCCACATGCGAATACTTCACACAGCAGGAAGCCAATTCTCACACCACGAAACGCCAAACCCTCCAGAACACTTAAAACAAACACGTCGCAGTTTGCATCCTGCACTTGTTGAAACGTAAAATGGGTCTAATACCTTGTTTTTCATCTGCTGGCTTCTCTCTGAGACAACGTTTCAAGACAAACAGGTTGAGCGTGGGTACAACGTGGAAGTGGTTTCAATGAGGTTTTATACAACCTAGTTCCCACCACGGCTCGGAGAGCATCCGAGTATCCTCTGCTTCAGAGGTGTTTGCTGGTGGTGTGGGTGGCTCGGACAAAAGACAGGAATCTCATTTGCGCTGACAGGACTTCTGAGAAGTGGCTCACCACTTACACTACTCTGCAACAGCTTACTGTGCTTCCAGCAACAAGATACAGCAGCAGAGCCATCAACTGTCACCACTCCCATGTCAATGGAGCTCTGAACGTGCTGCCACAGGAAACTACAAAATCACCCTTCCCAAAAATGGACAGGGCTTACAGTGTTATTTGGAAAAAAAAAAAACAAACCACAT
>NW_008825558.1:1378564-1396683 GCF_000699105.1 Pygoscelis adeliae
CCCCACACAACACCCCCCCCCCCCCCCCAAAAAAAAAAAAACAACATTACAGCTATGGGCTCTTGCTCTGTTCACCTATTGCTGTACACAGGGCATTTACATCTAGAAGAAAACAAGGAACAGATGTTGGGTGATTGAAAAACTTGAGCCTTCCATTGTTTTATTGACTTGTCACCACAGAGAAATTTGCTTTAATTTACTTTAAAAGTAAATGACTTGGTCTTCATAAAACTGGTGGCAAGTCACAGTTCTTAATGAGGATGTTAAACAAGGATTCTGTTTAACAACCAGAGGCACCAATTCCAAATGCAATGCCTGCTTGAACAGTCACATCTATCTTCTCTTTTGAAACATGCTGGTTTATTTTCAAGATGTTCAACATACCCAGGGAAAAAAGAAGCCTTTGAACCCTTGAAAGCCTGTGGAAAAGCTCTAGGGTTTTTTTTTCCCCTTCATGATACTTGATTGTACCATATTGTACGAAGTAACTTCCTTTTTTTTTTTTTTTTTGAAAGAAGTAATCCATATCTAAATAGAGACCTTTTGAACCCTACTGCCTTCAAGATAGTCTACAACTTAACTTGAGGAAAAGTGAAAGAAGAAAAAAATGCCAGGAGTCCAGGGACTTCAAATCAGGCAAAGACACTCAACTTTTTGAAAATAAGCTACCAGCTAGTGCCAGTCCTGGCTGCAAGCCTTGATGTTTTTGAGAGGCTGAATTCAGTTCCCCAGACCCAAACTCCAGTATTTCCAGTCCAAATCAAGCAACACTTTGATGACTGCGAATGGGCATGGTGTCACCTGCATGACTGGAAAGTGACAGGTCTTCCAACCACCTCACAACCACCACAGGGGGTCACTTCCCACCATGGCCATCAAGAATAGACCCATGGAAACAAGAAGTCTGTAAGACAGGAGGTCTTCAGAGATGGGAAATGAAGATATCTCCTTCACAAAGAGATAATACAGGTTTATCAGAGGCTAGAGAAGAGACTGTCACCTTTATCACCTTCATGTATCCTCACTACAAAAGGAAAAAATTCTCTGGAGTTCCTAATCCAAATGTGTTGTTCACAGAGTTTGGATGCAACAGGCTTTAGCTGAAGTCTGGAGTGACTCATGATCTGTTTCCAGTCTTTCTTTACACTACAAAATTCATACAACTATGCAAGAAATTTCACCTGCACCTTTTTGGAAGCAATTTGCAGCTCACAACTTACAGCTGTTACTCAGCTTGGGAGTCAGACAAGTTTTCTACCAACTAATTGGCCACACTCTCTGCCTCAGTCCCAAATTTTTGTGCCCAAGACCTGGAGGAAGACAAAGCAATGATGGACCAAGAGGTACAAAGATGCCTGAGTGCTCTCTGTTGCTATCAAAGAAGCTGGTGCTGCTCTGAAGAGCCAAGAGCCATGGTAGCGGGCAGGAACCTTGGGAGAGGGAAAAAGATAAGCACAGCCAGGAGGAGAAAACCCAGGACATGGGAGCTCCCCTGGTACCAACACACCCTGCTATTGCCCTGCACTGCTACCTTCTCACTGATGGGAGAAGCGTGGCCCGAATGGACATCTACGCGCTTGGGTACAAGATCTCTTTTCATATCACACCCTCCAAAGTTTGGGTGTTTTCACAAGAGTAACCCTTGCATTCAGGCAGAACATAAATGAATGACTTCTAGTATAGAGATGTAATGCCCTTTCATGCGTGTTCACGGAGAGAGGGATGGAAAAAGAAACAATTGATCTGTATGTCCAGACTGACAGAGTGGAGTAGAGCCTGGGCAGCGGGTAATGCCCACATGGCCAAGAGATCCTTCCCAAACCCAGCACTTGCTCAGGCTCTGGTTCAGCACAGTAACAGCACCAATGCTGGAGTACCAATTTCCCCCACGATTCAGAGAAAATGTCTCTAATTAGTCACAAGCACTTCTTCCCGCAGCTCTCTGGAAGTCTCTCATCCAGGCATAGACAAGCCCTCAGCAAACTCCGGCAGTCTGAGAAAAGCTGAGCCTGAGGTGTTAACGGCTATGAATATAATGCAGTTAATTTAATTGGATTGTCCATCCTTGATATTTGAGAAGTCCCTTTTAAATGTTACAACTTTTTTTAAACAACTGAGTTGTTATTTTCTCCTGAACTCCATTTCCATTTTAATGCTGATGTTCAGCTTCTTTTGCAAATTGAGCAAAGGTAAAACTCTCCCAATAATATACCATCCTTTCGAACAACTTATTTCCTTTTGGTGCAGTTTCAAACAGATAGAACAGTAATGGCCAAAATAAATTTTATCCCAGAAATGCAGAAAGCTAAAAGTTAAGCTTAACTTGTAAAACTTTTTTAAGAGAGACAAAATCATGCCAGCCTTATCACCATGACAGTCACAGTTGTTTAGATTTATTATGCAATGGTAATCAGGCTACACAATAAATTTACTGTAATAATGCATTAATCACTTTGCAAAGAAAAATGAACTACTGAAAGGAAGACAATACATTTTTCTCTCTCCTCTTCCCTGTGGTAAAAACTGGTCCCTAACTCCATTCTTTAGAGAATGAAGCATATATTTTCACTTCTGCTGCTACAACTCTGATTTGAGCCAATGGCTCAGCAAGGTCACTCTCATTTTACTTCCTACATAACTGAGCTCCACGAATATTTCTCAATGAGATGTTCCTTTAGAGCTAGAAAATACTTAGGTTAAAATGTTTACTTTGTTGTTAGCTACTTTCCCTGATTCTGCATACACTTCCATTGTGTACAGGAAGTTTATACTTTTGGATGAGACAACTTTTTAAGTTGATTGAGATGGATCATTGAAGGAATACAGATGTCCAAAAAGGTTTTATAAGAAATGGGATGCTATACAGTGCAAATCAGAGGTGGAACCTTGGGTGAAGCAAGAAAGATGGTATCACAGAGGGACATTTTTATCTTCCCCTCACAAAGGTATATGAGTGTGAATACCCCAATCATCACCCTCCTTCAGGGATAAACTTCAGCCACTAACAGTAAAATCTGTCACCATCTCGTCTCCAGAACTGGTACCTGGTCTATAGCAGTGAGGTGGCAGTGTGTCCCATTGCGTCCCCATTAGCACCTTTCAACACAGAGTTTGGTTAAGACTTAAATCAGAAAGCCAAAATCCTGCAAAACTCAAAACCACCTCCAAGAGATGCTCCCTAGTATTCTGCCGTGCTGATTAATCCCACTGCGGGGCAATTTGTACCAGCATGTCCTAGAAGAAAAGTCCCTGGGGAATATTTTCTTGTGAGTAAATACTTTTGTTTTGCTCCAGGACGTATCCCCACCAACCTCCCAGGCAAGATACTGGAAGACAATGAGAAAAGCAGAATTAGCAGGCTCTGCTTCCCCTCATTTTTTCCAACGAGCAAAGTGAATCTTCATTGAAAGAGCACTAACATCTCTTCCAACTTTTAAAAAAGCAACTTAGAGCCAACAGCAAAGCCCAGGTCTGTGCAGATGGCTGAAAAATCCTCTTTGGTCCACCTTCATCTGTGGCATTTTGAGAAAATTTCCATCTGTCACAAAGGAAAAGCTGGATCTGTCCAAACCTACATTGAAGCTAGAAGGTGTTGAAACACTGGAGCCGACCAGCAACACCAGCAGAGGGAAGGGCAGTGTGCGGATGGCTGTAGCTGCTCAGCTGCTACTGAAATTAGAATCATAGAATCATAGAATAGTTTGGGTTGGAAGGGACCTCTAAAGGTCATCTCGTCCAACCCCCATGCCATGGGCAGGGACATCTTCAACTAGATCAGGTTGCTCAGAGCCCCGTCCAACCTGACCTGGAATGTTTCCAGGGATGGGGCATCCACCACCTCTCTGGGCAACCTGTGCCAGTGCTTCACCACCCTCAGCGTAAAAAATTTCTTCCTTATATCTAGTCTAAATCTACCCCCCTTTAGTTTAAAGCCATTCCCCCTTGTCCTGTCGCAACAGGCCCTGCTAAAAAGTTTGCCGCCAGCTTTTTTATAAGCCCCCTTTAAGTACTGATAGGCTGCAATAAGGTCTCCCTGAAGCCTTCTCTTCTCAGGGCTGAACAACCCCAACTCTCTCAGCCTTTCTTCATAGGAGAGGTGTTCCATCCCCCTGATCATTTTCGTGGCCCTCTTCTGGACCCACTCCAACAGGTCCGTGTCTTTCTTATGCTGAGGGCTCCAGAGCTGGATGCAGTCCTGCAGGTGGGGTCTCAGCAGAGCAGAGTCGAGGGGCAGAATCACCTCCCTCGACCTGCTGGCCACGCTGCTTTTGATGCAGCCCAGGATACGACTGGCCTTCTGGGCTGCGAGCGCATTAATGAAACTTGTGTGACAAAATCTGCATGTAGCACCTTGAAGGTACACCCCAAGGTGTTACCTGCAACCACAGAGGCTGCATCCTATCTCCCATTCTTACTTTTATATATAAAATTATAAAATGTTAAAACATGTTTCCTAAAGCCTGTCAGTAAACTCTGGCTGTACGTTGCACTACAATACTCCTGTTACCAGGGTAAATTCGTGGGGAGGCTGCAGTTAACACTCCCAGGTAAAGAAATGCTCCCTACCCTCCATCCCACAGAAGAAAAATTATCAGAGTAAGAATTAAATTATTTTCCTTTCAGATGTTGTAAAGCCTCCAGGCAGCATCCTCACAGTCCTTTTCAACACAGTTAAATTGAATTCCAGCAAGTTTACTGTATGTGGACCCTTCAGACGAGATATTAAATAACAAAGCCATGACCATAACCTATGAAGAAAGACTGAAAAATGTGGAGTTGTTTAGTCTAGAGAAAAGGAGGCTGCAGCAAGCCATAGCGACAGCCTTCAAATATGCAAAGGGTCAGTGCAAAGAGGAAAGGAATGGGCTGTCCTTGGTGTCTGCGGTGACCAGGACATAAAGGACCTGTGCTGCAGGTTAGACAAGGAGAAATGCTTTTGAGAAGGGACGGTGGTGAAGGTCTGCAAGGGAGGCTCCAGGGAGGTGTCACGGTCTCTGTGGGGGGCTTTAATGAGAGGTTATGCAAATATCTGTCAGGAATAACACAAGTCTGTCTGACCCTGCCTCGTGGCGCAGGGATGGATTACATCACCTCCTGAGATTTCTTGTAACCCTATTTCATTTATGGTTTTATACGGCCGAGCCCCCAAGGGTAATTTTCCCCACTGCCCAAGCTTTTCCCTTATCTATCCAGTGCTGGCGCATCGGTTCTTCCCACAACCCACTTACTTAATTTGGGATGTGCTCACGTAAATGAAAAGGCTGGTGTTTGTAGGGCAGCCGGGCTGCGGCATGGACTTACACCACTCAGATCTGTCACCTAATTTTTATGGAAATAACTAAACGAATGGGAGGGTGGTTGGTGTAAGAATGTAAGAATTTGGGCCAAAGTTTGAGGATTGCTTTGAGACGAATTGTGCTAAAAATATGTAAATCTAAAATTTCGGGTGGATTTGCCTGGCATCTTCAAGGGTATGTGGCTTTCTGCTGTTTGAGGGAAAGTCTGAATAGGGCACGCTGCTCAGCTCCCCTGCGCTGCAGACAGGCTTTTCTTGGTGGGGACGGGGTGGGCATGGGATGGAGCAGCAGTGTAACTAGCCTGCATCCAGGTCCTTTAACTGCTCACCCCGTGAACTGTGCAGACGTGTAAGGAAGCAATGCTGGCTGCATTCCTGTGACTGGGAAGATGTGGGACTGCCCCACAGAAGCTGCAGAGGGGGATCCCGTCGGTAGCAAAAAAATCTGTTCCCCTGCCACCAGCACACATGAGCATCGCAGGAGGGACTAACCTCAGCCAGATCTAAACACTGGCACTGCTGAAGGAAAAGCCTTGCAAAAGGCAGCTCCTAAATCCACTCAAGTCTGCAAAGCCCCCCAAAACCAGGAATGCGGGACACTGAGTCGGGCTGTGCTGCCAAGGAGAAGTGAGCCTCCAGATGTGCAACGGTGGCAATGCACCCTCCGACATGCAGAGTTTGCTATGGGGGGGAAGGAGAGGCTTTTTGGGGTTGGTTCTCACTTGCTTGAATTAGATTCAATTTTAAAATGCGTAAAGCTTCAGTAACTGCAAAATTATCCCTTTCAGAGAAAAAGTAAAAGCAATGCCTCTTCCACTTTAGCCTCCCCAGCTTAATTTCTTGCAAACTTTTTCCTGCCATATATGCCGTGGCAACCCATAATCTAAACCTTTTCGGTGCATTCTCTCGCTGAACTAGAGTATTTATTTTGCAAATTAAATTAGCTTTCTTGATTGCAAACTGGGAAAACTAAAAGTATATCATAAATTGTAAGAAATGTTTAAAAGGATGATGTGTCAATAAATAATCCTTGCACTTAATCTGAAAACCATTAGGTAGTTGGAGTGATGACTGATTTAACACTACCCAGTTAGTTTACCTGTGATAACGTGTTTTTAAACTCAAGACTTTATATTAAGTACAATCTGGACTAAAACCTTCATTTGGAAATAATTGCAAAACTTGAGGGTTTTTTTCCTTTTCTTTTTAAAAAAAGATTTAATTAAAAACACAAGACAAAATAAATATTTTAGGCAACCAGCAACAAAATGGGAAAATACCATGTGTTTGGAGTTTTAGTGCCCTCCGAGTGCTGGAATTTATTTGCAGCAAGCAGAAAATAGACAGCAAGCATAAAAATTCAGCAGATTCCCGCTAGTAAAATTATTTATCAAGCTAACAAGGGAGGAACCCTTCTAGTAGCAACAAGCCAGCAAGGAAAAGACGTGCCTTTATATTTTACCTTTGGGTTAGCACACCAGTAAAAATGCCAACTGACAAGCACTTCACATAAACATTTCTTTCTAAATGAGCTGCCTTGTTAGAAAAAAAATCTAAGCAAAGGAACGCTACAGTCAACAGACAGAAAAACCCAGGATGAATACTATATTGCTCCATATTACAGAAAAATATAAATAAAGACATAAAAATAATGTTGATGCATAAATGACTTTAATAAATTAACACTTCATTTTGCATTTAAAATAACTACTTGGGCTGTAAATCTATCTTAGCTTCAGTTCTACCAAGAAAGAATACATCTCAGTTATCTATTATTTAGATCTTTCTTACCTCTGGAACTAAATGTATACACATACACACACACACACAAAAATATATGCGTGTGTGTATATGCATTCACTGTGCTGTTGTTAGCTGTGCTACTCAAGCCCCATTCAAAATTTATCGTATATTTATTTTACGACTGAAACCCTGAAGTCGGTTTTACAGTTTAGTTTAACGATACCAAACTTTGATTATAAATTATAAGTGGCTTTATTGCAGCCTGAAGAGGCAAAAAATTTGGAAACACTCGATTGCCTGATCCCAATTAAATTTTAAAGAAATAGTAAAGCAACACACATCCACTGAATAGCTGAGCTCTAAGAAGAACTGCAAATTACTCCTGTCGGCTGTACAGCGGGGCTATACCCTCCAAGCACTTCTTTGCTAGAATGAGCATTTGACAATTGTCAGCAAGCTTTAAAAGAAAACCAAACTAAACAAAAGAAAACAAAAAAATAAAAATCCCAAGGATCTTTCTCAAGCATTATTATTTTCATTGCAGAAGAAAATAGCTCATGGGAGGGTAGGGGGCAAAATCAGACTCAGCATTTTATCTGATTTGGTAACTCAGGAAGTAAAACCTGCCACAGTTGTTGGCAAAGAGGGGAAAAAAAGGAAAGTTTTACACTAAACTGAGCAGTCAGAGGGATACACAGGTTGGAGCAGCATTTCTGACTGATCTCAGATGATTTTCTGGCCACAATTATAAGCCAGATCCTGTATTACTCACTCAGAATTCAGAAGACAGGCAAGGAAGATGGGGAAAGGTAGGAAAAAACCCAAATAACTGGGAAAAAAAATGTCTTTTTTGAGCTTTTGCTCCCCTCAAAGCCTGGCATTCGCCTCGCCTCTGCAGCAGCTCACAATGCAGGGAGAGAATGCAGCATCTCCCACTCCCTGCGCCAGCGCCCCGAGCTGCTGCTCCAGCCGACCCCGTGCATTTCTGGGACTGGGGGAGAAAGTCTCCAGCTCCAAAATTCCCACCCAAGGGCCCGATCCTTCATTCTTCTCACACCCAAAGAGTCCTGCAAAAACAATGGGAGTTTTGGGTGTGCGGGAAATGCCAAAGTGAGCTGGCATTTGTTAACTGCTGATGGATTACATTAATATGAATATTTGTCTGTAGGGGACAAACACTTTTGAGAAGTGAGCACAACATTATGGGCAAAACATCAGCAATAATAACAAAAAAGGGTAGAAACATCATTGATGTAAACCATGAAATAAATAATATATGTCAACTTTTATGTTTCTTGCCTTTGATCTGGGTACAGCTGACATTAAGTCCAGGAATTGATACCTTTTTAGCTGAGAAGATACAAGATGTCAAGTTATATTTTTTCGTGCAAGGCCAACACGTGAAAACAAAGCTAAAGGAGTTGAGGAAGTGAGTGTAACAGAAAACACAGAGATTATCTCTTGTCATTCGGAAAGAAAACGATGGGAGTTTCCATGGAAGCTGAGTGGTTAATGTAATGCTGTCTTCGCTTTGCCATTCTCTCCTTATTAGAATATAATTTGGGTCCAAGTGATATGGAAATAAACTGTTACTGAGCACGGCAAGGGAGTGCTGTGGGTAGAGCCAATGCAGAATGAGGTCTACAAGATGTACATATGTTTGTATTCCCCACTCCCTGCTCCCTGCCTGCCTCTCGTTTTAACTCTGTCGTAAGGCTGTTTGAAAGTGGAAGCTGCTTGGAAGCACACATAAAAGCATCCATTAAAAGGCATTACATTAAAACTCCATCGGATCCTGCCCAGGTGATACAGGGGCAAGCTGGAGCACCACCACGGAGCGCAGGGAAGCTGCTCCTGCCTTGGCTTTGGTGGGGCTGAAAAATTTGGTCCGCTATTTCTTGCTTGCTTTTCACTAGCACCAGCCCTCTGGCACAGGTCTAAACCCAGAGCCTCTCCATCAGCCCCCCCCACGTTCCTGACCATTTACATCAGGTAATCAGGAGCAGAATTTGGCCCTAGGCGTCTACGCTGGAGTTGAAATTGGGTAAATGGGTTGTTCCCATCCACACTTACAGCTGTTCCTGTCTAAAACCACAGCCAGAAGATCACAGGCACGAAGAAGAAATGCCACACGTGATTTTCTCCTCTTTAAAGCGCGCAGCCCTCCTGAGGGAAACAGCCCTTCCTCTGGGAGACTCCAGATACGCTACTGTGCACCCCTCTCCTTTACAGCCTGGCCTCGTTAATCATTTACATGCCTTCACACCCTCTTGCCTTAATTTAGCCTGGGCCTTAATCTCCGCAACTTCGGTGAGCTGGTCTGCGCAGAAGAGCCGGGGAGCCTGGCTCTGGGACGTCAATAACCCAGCACAATGCCCCTGCACAACACGAAGCCAGCTATTTAATTACCTATCACCGCCAACAAAAGTTCTCTTTATTTTGATTAACTTTGAGGGAACAAGGTTCCCCACCATCAGAGTATGTTTAAATAATTACACAATACAGACTAACATGCCTGGAAACACAAAAAGAGGGGGAGTGGGGAGAGAAGAAAGTGAAGACATAAGCTCAGCCTTACTTCCCAATTTAAACTAGGAATGACCTCGGGGTCAATTTTTCAGAGTATCTCAGATCAATTCAATTCTCACCTCCGCTGCCTACCTGCTAGCAAATGAACTTACTGTGCCTTCCAATAGACAGAAATGACTAAAAGGAAATCGCATTTAGCTGCATCTGAATAACCATGGTTATTAGATGATGCGTGCAGAGGAAAAATTACCATTTCCCTTCTCCTTCTCCTCCTTGTGATTGTCATTCTCACCTCACTGGTGATTAAGACGTAGGATGCTCTCACAGATTGTTAATTAGGTGTTAATATCTGCAAGGGGCCACAGCAAGCTCCTACACCTGAGGTCATTCCTCAGAAGTCGGGCTGTCTCCGGTGACAGTACCTGTAATTCCCATAGCTAGTTTGATTCCCACTCAACAGCTGGAGCTAGTGTTTCTTTCATGTCTGGTTTCATTTCCTATCTGAAATTATATGAGTGCTAATATCTTTATTATCTTTCCCGTAGAAGTGCAATGCTGGAGCATGACACAGTGTGTTGTTCATAGGCTTTCTTTTTTTTTTTTTTTTTTCCCCATGGCATTTTCAGAACATTTCAAGCAAAAATCTTTACAGTTAGCAAATTTACAGCTGAGGACTCCATTACGGATCAGGAGGGGTAGAAGGTAGGAGGGAAACAATAATAATTTGGGGACGGAAGAAAAGAAAAGCTGCACAACTGCTGAATGATAATGGCTCGAACCTTGGGAAATAAAGGTAATGGCAGGAAGGGGAGGAATTACAAGGACAGTGTGACCTCTCCGTGTCTTGCAGGTGCACAAGAGTTATTCCAGATATATGTGTGTACGTATAGGTATTAAGGACACATTGCGTTCGAGAGAGAGAGGGGGCACATAACCGAGCCATGATTTTGCTTACATTTTGACTCATTCAAAATCAGGGTAAAGCTAAGTTACGTGTAATAATTTTCTGAATTATCAGCTCCTGAAGCACCCGACCTTTGTACTCGCGGCCTGGTGCACTCGGGAGACTAAATTCTCATCCCGGCAGAAACGGTGCATGGGACATGGGCAACACCAATCATTTCTCATCCTAGGGTATGAACTAAGGTGAATGACAAGTACTTCAATATGCCAGCTTTCATTCAAAGGCTTCAAGGAACATTACAGCTATTTTTTAACTCCCACAAAAGCCTAGAAGGTAAGAATTAATTATCCAGGCTTATAACTGTGTAAACTGAGATATAAAGAGATCAACGTAACAGACCTTTAGAAGAAATCTAAGATAACAAGTTTAAAGTGCTTCAGTATTTTGCTGAATCTAGAATCAAATAACTGGGTCAAAGTCTCACAAGTGAGTCAGACTGTAACTCCCAACTACCGGTTTCTTCACTCTCTAAACATCGGGACTATATGTGGAAGCCTGAGAAGTAATTTTATATGTGGGATGTTAAATCAGTACTTTTCCTGTCTCATCAATCTCCTGTACTTTGGTACAGTGTGAATCATTTGGTAAGTGGCACAAATTAGAAAACCCAGAAGAGATGTTAAAAATATTTCAAATTTTTTTTTAGCACTTAACTTAAAATCCTCTAGTAGAACTAAACAACATCAAAAGCCACATCACTGGAAAATATTTTAGAGCTTATTCTAAACACAGGGAAAACTATTAAATCGACTTTGCTGGGAATTTGCGGGGAGTAAAAGCTGTCACATACGGCATGTACTTTCTCTTTGCTCATAAAGACTCAAGATGTTTTCGTACTTCAAATTCACAGGAATGAGCTAGAAAGGAGTTTGAGACATAGTGAAGTTGTGCTTTTTTTAAATACTAGAGAACATTTTTTTTACCCACGTAAAATGACCTGCAAATTGTACAAAATATGTTTGGGGAGAGGAAAAGAAGGGAGAGAGATTACTACCCATTTTTTTATCAAGAATAACATATTACATCCCATTTGAAATAAAAGATTCTCATTTAGACTTAATATAGCACATCTGCTCGAAAAATACGTACAAGGCTCCCATTGACTGCAGCGGGAAACCTGCCAATAATATTTCATGGAAGTTATCTTGATGTCAGCTTTGGAAAATAAAGACATTTTAAAGGGAGCGTTAATTCAACAATGGGAAGTTAAAAATAACTCACTTATACGCAAAGAAATTTGATTGTTTTTACAGTTCTTCGCTTTAATTTTCAATTTTATCAGATGTATGGTCTGAGAATAAAACTTAGGCAATAAGGACTAGTTTACAGTGAAGTTGGGCGGTTTGACATCACAGGCTGTTGCCATGAAGAGAAAAATGATGTCACAAACAACAGTCTGACTCGATTGCACATCAAAAATACATGTGAACAGTATGAGGCTGCAAAAGGTCTTGCACAAAACACAAACCTCTTTTAAAAATGCATGTGCGAATGCAGGAATAGCAGTGAAAAGTAAGTAAACATATGTTTTAAGGGTGCCATGATTTCCTCTGCGTGAAAGGTCTTAGAGGTAAACTGGAAAAGGAACAGAAAATATATTTCTGTTCTTTATGGCTCCTTATTCTCCCCTTAGTTTTAGGGCTCATCCATATGGGGAAATTATGTAGTAAACTATACCACAGTGCCATCCGTTCCCTGGGTGGACACTCCTACTCTAGAGTAAGAGTAGATTTTCCTGCTTAATTTATTTTGTTTTGAAAGCAGCTTAAGCTATATTGGCGGGGGGGCGGGGAAATCCACCGTTACTCCTGAATAAGAACATCCACCCAGGGAATTCACAGCACAGCTACCGCGATATGAGTTCAAATCCTGCTTTTTATTAGTACGACGGCCCCTGTAGACATTCCCTTTGTGGTGGAAGAGTGGGCCCCAGGAATTCAACGGGGATTTTACCAAAGCCTGCAGTGGGGCCAGGAGCCCACCCAGGACCCTTCCCCTCACGTGAGATGTAGGTAGGATGCAGTTTAGATCCCAGGGTCCATCATTGCCGCATCCTGCCCTTGGAGCTCTACAAAAGTCCTTCAGAGCCTCTTTGAAAACTGAAACATTAAGTGTTACACGCAGTGATAAACACCACCAGATTTTTTTCTCGCACTTCATTTTTAAGAGAAAGCCTGGCTACAGTTTTTTATGTCAGAACCAAATTCTACTTTCCAACATCATCACGCTGATCAGGAAATAATTAGAGGGATATTTTGTTCCTGTTGGTTCCATGATGTTGGAGGATGGAAAAGCTCTTCTGCACCAAACAAAATACACTGAAGTAGGATAAAATATGCCTGGGGTTATGTATGTATTGTGAGGGACGTTCACCGGAGCTGCTAGGAGATGGAATAGGCCAAGACACAGCCCTTGGAAAATAACAGTTGCCTTGTAAAATACCACAACGTACCCTTCGTGGTATTTTATGGGACAGCAACTAATTTTGTTATTGGTATAACAGCGTATATCATAATCACAAATTTCATCCTGCAGTGCTTACTCTGAAAACTCCCAGCGATCCCCCCAGGCTCGAGTGCATGGAGCGACACCACCGACTGACATCCGCGAGCCCTGCTGCCATCTGACCCGCGAGAGACATTATGGTGAGAATCTCTTAACCAGTAACCACCAAATATTCCAGTCACACTCATAAAATGAATTGCCTTGAAATGCTAAAAGTATGCCAGAAATAACATAATTCCTTCAAAGGAGTCAAGTTAGTAAGTTAGACCACGGAGACTACTGTCCACTGCTATAAATGTACGGTCTTAAATTCCCCCAACTAAACCACCTCCATGAATATCAAGTAACTGTGCCTCCAGAGAGCGTGGAGTACTGGAGATTTCATATCTAAGCTTATTATTCCTAATATCACAGAGACACTCCCCTGAATTGTCCTTCTCCTTCCCAAATTCCCCATCTGACCAGATGTCTTTCTCTCTCTTGCTTTCACCTGTCAATCATGTTCACAGCTGAAATTTGATTTCTCTCCCAACAGTAACCTTAGATGAAATATTACCATAGGGGTCAGAACTGTCTGAACCTTGCCGTAAAAGTTCGTTAACTCTTCCAAGGCCTGAGAGCTATTTGCTTAAATGTAACGGATTTTGCTGCTGGTTTTTTTTTCTACAATATGTGAAAGTGTAACCACAAAATATTGGAAGGAAGGCACAAGGAATTGTCCCGGAGAGCAGCAGGCTGAGCAAGTCCCAACATCACAAGTGTCCATCAGGGAAAAAGCTTTTGCTTTTTTATTATACGGTTAACAAGAATGTATATCACATATTATTTATATAACTCTAATAGTCACATATATAAATTACAGGAACCATGGAAGTTTTCCTATGGGATTATTGAAATTAGAACCATTACACTAAGAACAAGGTGATGGAACGTGCTGCACCTTTGCAATGAAAATACGTACCTAATATATTTACTTCAGCTGAATCACGACTTGGCTCTGTTCTTGCAAAAAGCATATCGCACTTTAAGCGCTCACAAGAAAACAAGTGGTCTGGTTTCCCTCTCATTTACAGTGGTGAAACACAGAAAAAAAAAAAAGCTTTGCAGGCAAAACCCTACCTGGGGTGTTCCTTGGGGAAGTGAGAGAAGCATCAGGCTCAAAATGAACCTCTTCTGGTGCTCCTTGAGAAACCTATTCCTGCAGCCCATACGCCAACAAAAACTCCTCTCAGTGCTATTTAACGTAGAGTCTAGAGCACCAATCGCATCTTCCCCATCCTCACTCAACTTTTAAATAATAAAAAATAACAAATAATAAAGAATAAAACAAGCTTAATTCCATGAGCTAATAAAATTCAACTGTTTTCTAATAGCACGTAACTCTTGATCAAAGTGCGGTAGGCTGTACGACAGCCTGTGTTCTTAACCAAAATAGGAGGTTTCATAAAAAAATTCACACAGGAATCTGTCATTGCAACCTTGGTGCTCATTTAAGCCACTTAGTATTTTTTATAGTCAAGGTCAATAAAAATCAGATTCCACAGGAAAAATAAAGTGCCTGTTTGAGTCTAGCAGGGGAAGGGACCGAAAGTTTAATTCCCACATTTTCATTAGCAGTGTATTTTTTAGTCAATGTTGACAGACTGAATGAACACGAATTTCCAGAGGAAAGCAGTGCTGTGAATTAAACTCTATTGTAATTTGTAAGTACCGAAGTCGTCTAACACAGACTCATGATTTTCACCAAGATCTGAGGGAGATCTTCAGAAGACCCATCCTTAATCCCCGTAGCTGATGTCTGACACTAGCATTTGAAGAAAAAGAAAGAAAACATTTGCAAAGGATTATATATGAGTTGTGGGACATGGGAGAGCTGCCTGGCTGACAAAAGTACAAAGCCCCATCATTGCAGATGGTTCTCGTAGGCACCTGAAAGTCGGCCTCATTCGAAAGCCCAGGAAACTGCTCCACAGACTGTCACCGGCTCCCCGGGGTTGGACCAAAAAGCACCGTCTTAGCAGCAGAAAACAAAGCAATGAAATTACCACCCCTGCTGAAATATGTCAAATTGCTAATGAAAATGAAAACATACCTTTTTTTTTTTTTTTGACCTCAGGTAACAGGGATTTTCACATCACCGTTGTAGATGATTCTCTCGGGTACCTAATTTAGTAAATATATTAAAATAAACCATTATTAAAAGGAATTTTTAACATTGTAAAACATGTCTGTCGTGCCACTATGGTACAGAATAGGACCTTTTATATTCAAATCCTAAATTAAATTTAGAAAGTCTCCGGTACTGTTTATTAACTATGAGTGAGTGAAGAAGAAATTAACACAGTTTGAAGTGAAGCGTTTCTAGCTCACACATCTAGTCTTTACTTCACATTAATAACAGGAGACTCTTACTGACAAATTACCTCAAAAACACATATTTTTGCCTCATCAGTGACTGTGAGCTTCTAAGACCTGAAAGCGTGTAGTTTTCTGTATTTCTTTCTTAATGATTGTTATTAGCTGCACTAATGTAATTTGCAAAATAATAATCAATTTTTGTACACACTCCATTATTTTCCAGACAGTGGTTTAATAACAAAAGCAGAGCTGTCATTTCTCCCTGCGGTTACTCACACTGTACAAATTCATCCTGTCAACACATATTCAAAATCTAATTTAAAAAAAAATCAACATAGAGTGAATCTTTGTACAATAAGTGAGATAAGTCAGTGAGTCAATCCACATTTCTTAAATATGGATATTTTGTTGTGTCCCTTACAGTTAACTTTCTCTCCCTGAGTGTGCATACACAGGCATATACATGTATTTTCTATAAACCGCCTGCAGCAATGCTTCAGCTCCATCCATTTATTGTAACCGTACAGCATAATCAGAGCAAGATAAACCACAAGTCTGATCGGTTTGAATGAGAAAAAAAAAAAAAGGCAAGACAAACTATAGGCGCTTTTTCAGCATTTTGATTCCAGACCAGCTCTGCAGCTTTGAAAACAAAAGCCCGCTGCACGCTTGGTGCCAGCCGAACGATCCCTCTCCCACATCCCACCCAAAGGTGGGACAGGCGCATTGAAATGGTCCTCACATGCCACTGAAAGCAACGTTTCCTTTTTTTTTGTTTTGTTTTCCTTTTCTTTTGTTGTTTTTTTTTTTTTTTTTGAGAAAGGGGACAGTGCTTCCTTAAATGCAATACTTGGCACACGGCCCGGGATCTTTTAAAGCACATGACTCCCGTAGACCTTTGGTGTCATTTTCCTCAAGATGACCTCTGCTTTCATGGCAGTCGGTGAATCCATCCTGTTATTAATGCATGGGGCTGAGAGGAATAGGTACTCAAGCCTCACACCTGAAGAGCATCCAGAAAGCGATGTGGTCAGCCTGCTTTTAGCAGGCTCAGCCTTTGCCGAGGCTATCCCTTCTCTAAAACCACAACCATTCAGCCACATCACAGGAGACCCGAAACAGGATGGCACCAACCTGCTTTCACCGGCAAGGCGCATTGATTCATTTAGCAGCTTTATTTAACTATCAGTTTATTAATAAGGGAAGAGTCAAAGAAAGTAAGACAGCGTGAAGGCAGCTGGAGACACTAAGCAGATTTATTAATTTAAGAAGGCTGATCACTTTCCTTCATTTTATATGATAAATTTGGTGCAAGAAAGTTATACTTCAGTAAGTTTTTTACTCTATACTGTGCTATTTTAAAAGGATTTCACAATAAAGGAAGCTGAAAGACTGTGCACAGTCTGGAGGCCATATCTGGTGTGACATGAATATAGTATTTTAACCATATTTAATCTTACAGCATTCCCTCCTCTACAATGAGTTTGCAGGAGGAAATCCTACAGAAAGGAAAATCTGTTCATCCCACACCACAAAACACTGAATCGCATTGCAGGCTCCAGCAGCTCTTCCTACATATTAAAATGCTTTCATGAGGGAATTTGGAAGCAGTTAAGTTGGTGGGGGGCAAGCAAAAAAAATACTAGGTCTTGCTTGGTTCGCTTTTGGGCTCATTTTCATTGTCACTAACGTTTCACTGCAACAGCTCCAAGTGCTTGAGGAAGCAGGGGCTGTTTGCAGTGGAGAGCACCGCAGCTTTAGAAGCTGATACCAACAAATAAAACTGATTCTATCCCCATCCCCTTTAGCATCATGACAGCCCACTGTCAAGGTCTTGGCAAGAACTTTTGTTTCAAAATTGGAGGAGCGGGGTTCAGGCTGCAGGAAAAGTGAATCTGCCTGCCTTCTTATAGAAAAGGGCTTTAAGCTTAATCACATACACACTCTGAGATACATCCACACAGATTTGGGAAACTCAGCCTCAGAAAGCACCGTTCTCTGTACTTCAGATTCTTTAAAAGCCATGAAATGTAAATCCTGCTCCCCCCCCCCCCAGTCTTGCTCCCTACAGAGATCTCAGGGCCTGATCCAAAACGTCATTAAAAAAGCTCCCTTTGATTGCAGTGGGGTTTAGGTTAGTCTCCGTGTGAGCACAGGTGAAAAGAAAAAAGGAAGGAAAAAGAAAAGGAAAGAAAGGGGAAAAAATTAAGAACAAGAAAAGACGAAGAAAGAGGGAAAAAAGAGGAAAAGATGAAAAGAGGAAAAAAGAAAAGAAAAAGATAAAAGAAGAAAAGAGGAGAAAAGAGAAGACAAGAAAAGAGAAGAAAAGAGAAGAAAAGAGAAGAGAAAAGAGAAGACAAGAAAAGAGAAGAAGGAAAGGAAAAGAAAGGAAAAGAAAGGAAAAGAAAGGAAAAAAAATAAAAGAAAAGAAAAGGGAAAAGAAAGGAAAAGAAAGGAAAAGAAAGGAAAAGGGAAAAGAAAGGAAAAGAAGACTGTGAACAAAATAACAGGGGAAGTGCTCTGTGAACATACCTAGGGGATGGTCAGCCAGCTGAAGCCGCCTGGGTGACACACCGGAGCTAAGCTTTGGCTGGATGCACGGACGGATCCTTAGTCACGCACAGACTCCCCTTTTGTTCCAGGAATTGAATTTAGAAACAAACAAACAAGCAAACAAACAAACAAAGGATGCTGCCCTCACCCTTCCCCGTCCCTCCCGGGGCC
>NW_008825558.1:1397019-1404564 GCF_000699105.1 Pygoscelis adeliae
GCTCGTCGGGGGAAGAGGAGGGCTTTACACCGTTACACAGACACCCCCTCCCCTGCCCGGGTTATTTTCAAGCTGCTGGAAGCAAGGGTTTAAGAATCCGTGCCAGAATTCTCCCAAAATGTGCTGTTCTCCCCGGGCCGAGGCAGGTGCCGGGCGGGCAGCGGGGAGGCAAACGCGCGTGCCCCCGCCGTCCGGGGCACCCTGCTCTCCCCGACACCCCGCCGCCCTCGGGGACACTCGAGTTTTTACACCGAAAACCCAGGGATGGCAGGGAGATGCCAGCGCTTACGCTGAAATAGGGTGTTGAGCCTTAACGCCTCCGTACGCAGCCACTGACATTTCTGCTTTAACGGGGGACAAGCTGCTGAGAACATTTTTCAGGACTGTGCTTCTTTATGAATTAACAATTCAGAGCGGCAACCAGGGACACTCCGTTCCCTACCCCCGCTGGAAACTTGAAGACACTGCTCGGTTTGTTGTTTGCTGGGTATTTTTTTTTCTGCGTGGTGCAGAAACACCACTTCTAGCAAACTTCTGCTCTGGCTTTGATTCCCTCCATGCAAGACATCTTACAGAGATGCATTAAAAAATAAAAAAAAATAAATAAAGGAAATCATGTCACAAAGTCCACAGGGCTTCAAACCAAGCAAGGAGAGAGACCATCCCTGTAACTCACTCTACCGTCACTACAGGCCTGCACACTTCACTGCTGCGTCGGAAGTGGCACGGGTTTAAAAGCTAGACTTCGGGGGGAAAAAAAGGTGTGTACAGCAGCAGTGAAAGAAAATGATCATTTCAGAGAGCGGTAAGATACGGGCAGCTTGCATCAAGGGCACTGAGACGTTATCACACTGTGCCGGTCAACCAGATACGGTGGTAGATAGCCGGGGCTCGAGCTGGAGCTGCCTATCTGCCGTTACACCCGGCTACAGCCTCACCAATCCCTGGCCTTTTGCTTTTCACTTGAAAAGTTAAGTCACATCCTGGACTATTTTTGCATCGTGTTGGCTTAGAGCTCACAAATCTGAATGCACTCAGCCCTCAGAGAGTGACAAATGTTATTCTCGGTCCTCCCCCACAATTTCAGGCAGTAAAGAATTAGATGCGGCAGAGTGTACAGTATTTTAATCTATTGATTTGTATCTGCTGTGTCCGAAAAACTCGTTAGAGGAGCCTTAAAAGTGTGAAGTGGTTGAGTGCTCAGTTCCCTCCCGAAAAGACGAATTCTCTCAACAGCCGCTCACCTCTGCCACGTCCTGGGGTGTGCTACCTTGTGTTATTCATACCGAGACCTGCATTTAAAACAGATATCTGAAGCATTTGACTACAGACAGCTCGAGTGTGTGTGTGTGTACAAGCTGGATTGTTTTTTGTCCCGGCTGAGCAAACAAAATCTATCCCACTCTCCATAGCTACCCCTGGAATGCCCAAGCCTCATGGCAGCCGCTTACAACACAGCGATTCGGAAAGAGGGAGGGAAGAAAGTTTATCAAAAAATCTTAATTCCTAACATTGAAATATGTAGGATTATTTTTTTTTTTCCTGCGTGAAATTTTAAATTCAGCCATCTGAACAGGTGTCAGAAACAGTGGGTCCATTTAGCTCCTCTGATGATCGGAGTAATAAATGTAGAGGATTTCCTTTCAATGCAGCACATGCTGAAATGACACCAATGTAGTTCTGGCATCTGAGCAGATAATTCTGATATATGCATCATTTCCTCCCTAAATCCAGGAAGCAGCTACATTCTCTATCTGATATTAGTATATTATGTCAAATAGAAATTGGTATTAAAATTATGAATGATTCTAGATCAAGAACTTCCTACACACTACGCAAAGGGAGGGGGAGGAAACAGCTGCGCAAAAGCTTTCGGAAGGGAAAGGAAAAAAGACCTGGGAAAGTTCATTTTTTAAACTGAAAATTTGCTGCCATGTTTCACGTGGGGGTAGTTTTCAAGTGGCATTTTGATTCAGCACAGGTGTTTTTGTTTTAAAAGGGTGAAGAAGACTTTCTAACAAATAGAAGGTCTCACCGCTCCGTTTGCAAACAGGCGCTTCTCGCACAGCACTTGCCCAGCAGTGGCGAGAAATTGTTCAAGAAATAAATATACACTGGTGTGACCAGGATATTTCCCTCCCTTCTCCCCTCTTTTTTTTCAGATGTGGTCTGGGGTGACATTTCTCGAGCAGGGAAAACGCTGCAGCACAAACACAAAAATACTCTTGGACTCGCTCAGCAGAAGCCCGGAGGTCGGGCAGAGGGTTATGTTTCATTTTAGGGGGGGGGAAATAAAAAAGGCTTAAGGGTAAGGTGGGATGGGGAGGGAGGAGAGGGCTGAGCCGCGGTGCACACCATTTCCCAGCCAGCAAAGGGCTGCCCTCTGTGCACGTATCTCCCGGCACCGGTCACATGAAAGTTCTTTGTAATGTAGTTAATAAATGGGAAAGCACTATAGGACTATGGGAGAAATAGGACGTTGTTAGTGATGCGGGGATTAGGACAACGCACGCCTTTTGACACACAATTGCCCAGTTAGGGCAGCGTTCCCCCTGCTTTAGCCAGAGCGGTACCTGCGGGAGAACAGCAGGATCCTGCTCCCCTTTGAAATCCCCAGGGATTGTACCTCCGAGCTCAATGGGAGCAGGATCGAGGCCAGAGTCAAGCGAGGGGTGATTAATGAATGTCGGTTATTCAGAGCAGAGCGGCTCCAATTAGTCCTCAGCAAGCAGTCCTGCGGCAAAGGTGGGCGCTCCCCTGCAATGATTCATACAGAGAACCCCAATACTTGCTTTGCTTTAGTGACCATTAAAACGTGCATCTATTTTTTTCTCCCCTTCAGCTGGGCAGTTGGTGTATTTCAGGCTGAAATTCAAGTGCAGCCTAAGGAAGGCTGCATTTTTTTTTATTTGCAAAGCAAGATTGCAATTTGTCATAGCGATGCCAAACTGGGAGAGAGCCTTTTTTGCCTCTCAGGTTGGGTGTGTGATGGGAATTTTCCCTTTTGCACTCAGCCTATTTCTAGGAAGGATTTCTCTTATCGCTGTTCAAACAGGGTGGTTTTTTTTTCCCTCCAAGAAAGAAGATACTTCAGGGAGGCAGCAGTGCACCCCTCGCTCTGCGCTACTCAGTTGATTCACAATACTTTTAAAATCCTAGTGCCTGCTCCTAACTTTGCCTGCGAGGAAACTTGGAGCGGCAGAGGGGCATGGGGATGAGGCTGGACCAGAAGTCGGTCCCGCTCGGGGGGCTTGGGGCTCCGCGCTCCCTCGGGGGCTGCAGCGCCGCTTTGGCGGGGGCTTTGCCGAGGAGAGGCCTCGTCCCTTCCCTTCCTTAGGGCAGGGCTCCTCCGGGAGCTCTCAGCAAGGGCAGCAGCGAAGCCTCTAAGCGACCCCCTGTGAAAAAATCTGGGCATCAGTAAAGGCTCAGCCAGGGAAGGGGAGGTGGGAGAAGAAATAAAAAGCAGCCCTGTCTTTATGAGAGGAGATAATTCTCTGCTTGGCCAATAGCAACCAGTTTACCCACAGATTACACATTAACCAGAAAATGGAACTTGAATTAACCAGAATGTGGAGCTTGAACCATTACTCAAACCCTGGTGCAACAGCAGGTCAGATGCCAAAGGGCAGGTTGGTGCCCTGGCGCTGGGGAGGGGCGAGGCGCAGCATCGGCATCAGGGACCACGGCCACCGACGCCTGTTGTCACCCACGGTGGGGCCGGGTGTCCATCCCCTCCAGAGAGACCTCAGCAGGAGCAGGTTGGCCTCCAGCAGCACCCAGTGCGCACTGACGCAGGCTCTTGTGGGTGCAGGCGCGGGGGGGGTGGGCTCAGGGCCACATCCTGACCTCGGCACACAGGGCAGCATGGGGTCCAAGCCATGGACTGGACCAAACGGGAAGAGGAACGGCAACAGGTCTTCTCCTTCCACTGCCACCAGTGCCCGGGAGGGATGACCTTACAGCTGGGAAGAAGTTGCATCAACAGCGGGTGGGGGGGAAATAAAGGGAAAAAAAAAGGGCTGAGTTTCTGAGCCTGGGTCTGGAGATAAAACCCCCATCCTGGAGGGGCTGGAGCATCCTTCGGAGAGGCCTCTGCTTCTCAAAGAAACTGGGCAGATAATCCCATTCAAAGAGCGGGAGAGGACTCTGCAAATGGACACTGGAGGCTCTCGGGGAAGGTGGCTTTAAACGAACTGGGTCGAGGGTTTGAGGAGCCTTTCGAAGTTGAAATGCCCTTTGACATGGAGAACTGCAGTGAAGAGGGGCTCAGAGACCTGAACATTTCCAGCACATTAACCTTTGGATTGATTGTTTAGGGCAAGTAACTCTCAAAAGTTGGAGGAAGTCCTTTGAATTTTTTTTTTCTCTGCTCCTCAGTTCTGGGCCTTCTAAGGCCTGTAGCAAAAAAAAAAAAAGAAAAAAAAGAAAAAAAAGACAACCACAGGGCAAACAAAAGAAGAAGGGGAGGAAAAAGCAAAGAAAAGCAAAAAAGGAGGCAGTATGGACCCAAATGGCAAGAAATCTTTCGATCTAGCGTTAAGTGGCTCTGTGACAAGCCAAGCCTGATACGGTGTCATCTCTTACTAGAGACAGGCATGCTTTGCTGGGATCAGATGATAAGAGGATGTGAAGTCTTCCCTTTCACTTCACTCCATCATAAAACAATCAAAATATAGGGCCGTATCGTGTCATCGCATTTTCAAGCAGACCTCCCCTTTGAGATCTCCTAAAACCTGGTGGGATGACCTGAGTCACTGAAACTGAGCTCATTGCAATACTGAGAAGTCAGAAGCAGCACCTGAAAGCTCACGTTTTTCATCTACCTGAAAGATAACTTGATTTCTAGTTGGCGACAATTTTCCATTTTACACGAAGCTATCCTTTTCCTTCTCCCCTCCTGAATATTATTGAGTCCAGCTCTTGTATCAGCATCACCCCTTCGCCAGGCAGCACGCTGAAGTACTGCTCTCGGAGTTATTAAACTTTAAACTACAGACTAAGAAACTGAGTACGGAATCAAAAAAATGCAGTTTATTATTGTAGATTATTCTCTCTTTTGATATAACCATAGAGTCGAGAATGAAAGAAAAGCACATAGGAACATCACACGTGGTTAGTTAGTAACTCAAGATATAAAACAATTTTGCACAGCAAAATATGTAAAAGAAAAAGTAACTGACAAGATTTTTTTATATTTATTGTGGTAAGATTTACTTTCCTTTTTTTTTTTTTTTTTTAAAAGACAGGATATCAGTCCCTGAAAATAAAATTTACTGATTATTGCCTTTAAAACTGTGGAATTTTTGAAGTTACAGAAAATCCAGTTCTGCACCACAATACAACTGTAAAAAAATCTGCATCATTTTAAAACTGTGCAGTAATGCCATCTTTATAACTGCATAAATTGTATTAGCGTTCTAAACAGGTTCGTAATTTTTTTTTGTTTTTGTATTATATGCTTGCAGGTTATATCTTAGTGCAATTCAGTCCCAAATACTTCAATTTTGGAAAAAAAAAAAAAACCCATACATTTTGAATGTAAAATACCCCTATAGATATAAACAGGGGTGCCTCCCCCTTTTAATACTTTGGTTTTCAAATACAGTCAGTGGTATAGCAAGGACTACATATACCCAACTTATATTTAAGTTGCAAGCACATGCTGCATAAACTACTTTTTAAAACAGTCCCGTTGCAAATTCTACCCCCCTTTACATCACGACAGTAAACAATTTAGTGCATCAATCTTTAAAAAAAAATCTACATCTAAACAGACCTAACTCTTTCGAATTTATCTATAACATTCCTTTATCTGTAGCATACATTTTAACTGGGCTAACAGATGACAGAAACTAGAATTAAATTATATACTAGGAACCCAGAGCATTCCACATTTGACAATGACCAAATGCAAAAGGAAAAAAAAATGGGGCAGATCACTTAAAATTAATTTTTAGACTGTTTTAGGCAACAGCATGGTTTCAATGTCCCCCCCAAGTGGGATGTGAATTTTGTTTTGAACATCTTTCCAAAGTTCTTTTTGTGTTTTTTGTATTTTTTTTTGCCACATTAGGTTATCAAAATCCATTCTGGCATGTTTTTGAGAGGGAATGCTTCAGTGCATTTAAAAGGAAGTCTGAAGTTTTGAGTAACTCAAAGCAGTTTTAGAGCAGATGCAAACTTTAATGGGGAGGAAGAGGAGGAGGAAGATCAAAGGTTGCACTTTTTTGCTTTCAACCCAAAAAAGTGATGAGGCAATAAAACAAAAGGATGAATGCCATGCCATAATAGTCTCCAAAAGTCCATTTCCAAGCAAAAGAAAAAAAAAATAATTATACCGTACATGACCAGCATGCAGGGTTTTTTATTAATATAATGTCTCTTTTTCATAGTCTTTCGAAACAGTTATAGTTCATTGTTGCTAAGACAAAATAGCAAGCGTAATGCATGAGATGAGTATGGGATTCTAATGGCAGACTAAAGTCTCACGTTTGGCAGATTAAGGCCAAAACTCACATGAACACACCGAAGGTTGATGCAGGCTTGATTTTGGCAGGTTGATCTAGGCATATCTCTAGTTTTGCACAACAACGCTAAAAACTGATGGAACTCAGCAAGCTGGAGTCTAAAAATTTCACATTGTTTTTGTACTTTTTTGTTTTTGTTTTGGGTTTTTTTTGTATTTTTTATTTTATTTTTCTTTTTGCAAAGCTCAAATCTCATATGAAGAACTCAGGATGGCAAAAAAAAAAATCTGACTTTTTTGGACACAGCAAGCTCAAAAGAAAAAAAAACCCTCATGAACTTAAAAATATATATATATATAATGTGGATGGCAGGTTTCAAAGAAGAGCAAGCTTCATATGAAGAACTGAGTTGGTGGCGAGTTGGATCTTTTAAATTTAAAAAAAAAACCACAACAGCAAGCCCCCACAAAAATAAAAAAAATAATAATAATAATAAACAGAAAAGAAACTCATGTAGAACTTTAGGTCGGCCAACACGGAGCGAACCCACCTTAAAAAGAAAAACAAAAACAAAAACAAAAACCAACCCAAAAAACAACTTTGTTTTAAAATTGTTTTGAGTTTAAAAAAAAAAAAAAGTAATACAAGGTGGCAAGCTGGGTTGTCGCTCTAGCAAAGCCCCCAACAACAACTCACACGGAGAACTTTTAGTTAAGGTGGCAAGGCTGTGGGAACTCACATGAAAAACTCTGGAGAGGAAGGGTTGTCGCTGCTGGATCCGTTTTCTCTGAAGCCATTGCTGACCAGCTTCTCGTATTTTTCCTTGTAGGCGTCCCTCTCCCGGACCAGCCTGGAGATCTCCTGCTTTAGGTGCTCCACTTGCTGCAGCAGCTGGTTCTTCTCCGACTCCAGGACGTGCCGCTGCTGGACCCTCTTGAAGCGGCAGGACTGGGCATAGCCCCTGTTTTTGAGGGTCCTCCTCTTCTGCTTCAGCCGGATCACCTCTTCCTTTCTGACGCCCCGCAGCTGCCGGTTGAGCTCCCGCACCGACATGGTCACCAGCTGCTCGTCGGAGAAG
>NW_008825558.1:1404874-1406131 GCF_000699105.1 Pygoscelis adeliae
AAGGCGCCGGGCAGCGGGTGGTGGCTGCTGTTGATCAGCGCCTCCACCGCGTCCTCGGGGCTGAAGCCCAGCGCCTCCGGGTTGAGCTGCTGCGGGTAGCCCGTCATCCAGTAGTAGTCTTCCAGGTGGGTCTTCTGGTCGGTGCCGGAGCCGGGGCTGGGCGCCGAGAAGCTGGGGGACGGGGGCACCGAGCTGCAGGGCGTGCTCATCGGGGTGGAAGAGAGCGATCCCCCGGCGATCAAGCGGCCGCACTGGCTGATAATGCGATCGGTCTCCACCGGCTCCTTTTTCACTTCAAACTTCATCAGATCGAAGTCATTAACATATTCCATGGCCAGGGGACTGGTGGGCAGGTCGGAGCTGCTCATTGCCAGTTCTGATGCCATCCTTTTGCTGCTGACAGTCCTCCAGAAAGGGTGCGCTCCGGGAGCGAGGGGACTGCTCTGAGTTGCCACCGGGTGAGCCAGCTTGATTTTTGGCGAGCTCTGCTCCGCTCTCTCCTGCCTCTGCCTCTCGCCACGGCCCCTCGCAGCCTCCGCTCCAATTCGCCCCGGCGGCTCTCGCTCCCGCTCCGCGTTATCCTTTGCAGAGTCTCCGCTGCCGCTGATGCATCAGAGCGAGGGGCTCTTGCTATTCGCCTTTTGCATAAAGGGTTTTTTTTTTTTCCTCCTCTCTCCCTCCCTTCTCTCTCTCCTCTCTCTCTCTTTTGCAGCTTGCAAACTGCAGCTGGAAGTGTTAGCTGGTGGTGGTGCGAGTAAATTTGTTGTTGTTGTTGTTGTTGTTGTTGTTGTTTTGTTTTCTTATTTTTAACACTTCATGGTGCCTTTCCTCCGGGCTTTCTCCTGCAAAGTGCAGAGCGAGAAGAGAGGTTCATCGGGGAAGGGAGGAGGGAAAAGAGAGCGAAGACAAAAAAAAATCAAAGTCGATATCGCAACCAAAATAATAATAATAATAATAGTTAAAAAAAAAAGAGAGAGAGGGGAAAAAACCTCGACCCCAAAGCTACAGCAAGAAGATGAAAAATATTTTAAAGGTTTCATCCAGCAGGAGAGTTTAAAAGCATTGCTGAGTTTTATAGCGCTCCTGACGTCAAATGGGAAATTGACTCGGCGGCCGGACCAATGGGCTGCCGCCATCCCAGCCCGCATTAGCATAATAGTATAGAAACAAGGAAACTTTTCGGAGCTGTCAATCAGGGCCCCATCAGCTGACTGTCAGCTGGGGAGCGCCTTAACCCCTTCCTGCCCGCCGCCTCCC
>NW_008825558.1:1407096-1410068 GCF_000699105.1 Pygoscelis adeliae
CGGCCCCCCGCCGCGGGCCGGGGAAACCCGCAGCCTCCGGCGCTGCCAGGCTCGATTTTCCGACTGGGCTTTATGGGAATATCGATAGAATTAAAGTTACTTGTAATTCCGTGATAAATGAGATGTCTCTAGTAAGTAAGATTAAGTGCAGTGCTATAAAGTTGTTTATCTGAAAAGTAATTCTCAGAAACCTGACTTCTGACACTTGGTCATATATTAAACCAGCTTCTTGAACATTGTACTTCAAATCCTCCCTTCTCCCCTTGCCTGGTCCCTTCCCCCTCGGAGCTTGCTGTTTATAGCTGCGCCCAGGGTATTACTTTGTAGGTGCGGGCAAGTCTCTGGGTAATTTTTCACCGACTGTGAAAACCATCATTTGCAATAGCCAAAGAATCTCTGCTTAGGAAATAGTACTTGGCTAGTGGATTTACGAATGGATAACATCTTCTGACTATGCCATTATCAGTACGGGTGCCAGTACTAAGGTCTGAAAGTCATACAGCATGTACTGTTCCTGGCAGCTAAAAAAGGTAGGGCATACTGCAAATTTAGGAAGATAACTACATCTAGAAATGATCATAGAGGCAATTCTATAAAGCTAAAAAATGCTACCGACATGGCTAACAAAATTAAAATACAGTTCTGCATGGTCCCGAAACACACCCGCACACACGGAGCCGTGGACATCTGCTAGCTTTATCTTACAGATTGCGATTCGTGACAAAGTTAATACAACTTAACTACTCGGGCTGGCTTTCCTATTTCTTCACATCGCTGGAATCAACAAAACTTCCAGGCTCACAGCATAAATCCCCCTAGGACAGTCCAATCCCCTGTATTTGTTTTTTCCCTGAGCAAGATGAATGTGGTACTGTATATCACTTAACGTGCTCACCTATGAGAGACATAAAGTGTGTGCTAATATTTTTAAATGAAAAGGTTATTGCTTTTGAGAATGTACAATTGTAGTATTTCACTTGCCCGTTTGATAGATGGCTGTGGAAATGTGGCTCCAGCCCCGTAAAATAGTTTGTTTGGACGTGAGGATTCAAAGTGCTACATTTGCAAATGAGTAAATTTCCTGAGTAAACTCTGAACTCTAGACAAAGAGTATGAAATTGTGTGAGCTAATGGGGACCGTCTCTTAATTGATACCAATGTAAGCAAGTGCTGCAAATTAATTGAAGCTCTGACCTACCAGAACAGCAAGTAAAATTGCTAGTTGTACAATATTGTTCTTGTGTGATTGTTACACAGAACTGCTGCACCAAAATGTCTCTACTGTTCAGCGCAGCAGAGAAAAAAAGATTATTAACAACTTTTGGATAACCTTCAGAGGCAACATTCTCCTCCCTACACTATATAATTCTCATTTTAGTAGTATTTTTCTTTATTATTTGGCTATTCACAATGGGTGTCTAAACATTTACAGTCCTCTATTAACAGTGTTTCTTCCATAACAATCACACACTTTCATTTCAATTAGAGCTATTCAGTCTTCAGTTTTTCCACAATTATCGCAGGCCAATTCCCCCAGACTGCTCCCTTTTCCCAGCACTGTTTGTAACAATCCTGCCCTGAGCCAG
Source organism: Pygoscelis adeliae (assembly GCF_000699105.1). NCBI lineage: Eukaryota > Metazoa > Chordata > Aves > Sphenisciformes > Spheniscidae > Pygoscelis > Pygoscelis adeliae. The sequence goes on from NW_008825558.1 coordinate 1,408,683, forward strand.
GCAGAGGGAAAACTCCAGCGTCCCTCTCATAGCCTCTTGCTCCGGTTTGTTTTTAAGCATCTCTGTTCAACGACATAACGTGGAGCCCTGCTTGCTCCCAGCTTGCTGCTGACCTGGTTCATAAGCCTTCAAACTAATGTATATTTATTGTGGGAGAGTTTTCTGACAAATCGCGCAGGGGGACGTGAAACATTAACTCCAAATACACTCGGATCGCCCTGCATTGGGACGAGCACGTCAGCAGCATATGCAAGAACTTCCATCGCTGAAATGTGTGTGTGCGTGTGTGTATCTAACACAGAAGATTTAGCAGAAGCGAACGTGCAGGTTATGAGTTATATGGACTCAGAGTGTAATTTGTTATAACTTAAACACATATCAAGACCAACACATTAAGTACAGTTACTGCTTCTTTTGTTTATCTAGTGTCTTATTTTATGGTGCAGAACTAAACAGTGTCCGCTGAATTTAACTATGAAACCAGCCAAATTGATTTCAGAAAGAGTTCTTCAGAGTAACAGAGTGATAAGGCATAAGCTGCTCCTAGGTGCAGTGGTAGATAAATCCTTTTAACAGTCTTCAGATCAGTTAACAGGGTAAGTAAATCACATATCACTGTTAGCAGATTTATGGGAGAGAATTAATAGAATCAAACGAGATAATCTGGTAGGGATAAAATTGCTGAGGAAACAGTCCTGCCTTATATTGGAGGGTATGAAACAACAGTCTGATTACTGGGAGTCGTTATGGATTGGTGAATTATGAGCTAAATCATCATAAGAGTAATTCAGTATTTATTAATTCTTTTCTCTTTAAACAACTCACAGACGCAAATAAAAGCCTCTCTCTCTTTGAAGACACATTCTTTATATATTTTTATTGGATGTAATTTACTATTTGCATTACCTGTATTTACTTCATAATTGAACATTTTGCATTCAAATTTATGTAATGCGTTATGCTTGAGAATATATTTCTCCCTTATTAGCATAAATAGTCACTTACCTCATGAATTACTAACAAAGTTTATCTGAAAATATAGGTATATTTTTTATTAAGTGGAACACAAACATATGTACAATAAATTCTGATTTGCCAGTAGCGTTACCGAAACACAGAACAACCCTGTGTCGGAGAAGAGGGAAAAGAAGCAGCAGCGAAGAAGCAGAATCAATTACCATGTGTATATATGTGACATTAATTTCTTCTGTCAATGTTTTGTTTATTTTTAATACAGCATGAGTGACTCAAAGGTTTACTTTAGAAGGAGCAGATGAAAAAGGATCTGCACAGTGAATTTCTTCTCTCTGTTCCCCCCAATACTTTCCGATGGACTTGGCTAACTGAGGCTGTGCCACTGCAGTCTTTGCTCTGGCTGCCTTCCTG
>NW_008825558.1:1410107-1422415 GCF_000699105.1 Pygoscelis adeliae
TGCTCTAAACTCACTTTCTCAAACATTTCTCTCTTTCCACTAATCCTGTTTTTATGCTTGGCTTTAAATCCAAATAATCTATATAATTTAGGCCCATTCTGCAGTATTAACGCAACCTTACTTATGCAGAGAAAGCCCCAACCCTATTGACTTTAAGAACTGCAGGATTGAATCCTTGATCCCATTGAAACCAATGACAAAACTTGTATTGATTTCAGTGGAAGCAGGATCGGGTCCTTGATGTTAGCAATTTGTTTGTGTCAGAGGACTGGCGCTACCAGAAATGAGAGACATCAGCGGATCTGCTGGCAGGAAATCAGGTCTGCTCCCCAAAATTCAAAGGCAAAATTCTCAGCTAACTTGTGGTGGATCTCCTTTACGCTCAGGTTTTATCGTCATGATACTGCATGCTAGGATGCCTGTATATTTTGTACGGACGCATAAAGCCAGTCCTCCTGGGAGCCTTCAAATGAGCACATCTATAAACGTAGCACAGCAAAATGAGCTACTTTTGCCACTCTCGCTTTTCCCGAGCCTGGTACAATCCATTTCTGTGACGACAGTTTTCTGCCCCATACGCATCTGATACTGCTCTTTTATTTTAAGGCTGAGAAAATCTTCCCTTTAAACTCACGCTGAGCATCAAATTGGACTCCACTTGCAACTGAACATCTTGGCTGTCTCTTCCTTTCCTCCATCAGCTCCAGTATATTTTATGTAGAATTCTCTCTGTTAATGAAACTTGCTTCTCCTCTCTCTTCACTTTCCAGTTTTGCATTAGTGTTACTGAATCCACTAGACTTGCCACGTTTCAAAACTGTGCAAAAGGAGAGAAAAAAAATGTTTTCTTTTCCTATACAGTCTCCTATTTTGCCATTCTGCACAGACCCTCAATATACAACCTCTATTCATTTGTATGTGAAGTTTCCGTTGCTAAATTAGAAAAAAGTAGTTTGAAAAGGCAGGCTTAAATGCCCATCTTGGTTGCTTTTGTGTTGCATCCGAGAGGGCTTGTGTTTCAGCTCTAGGAATTGTGAGGTATTAGCAGCTGCTTCGATTTTATTCCCCTGGAAGTGCCTGACAACCACGTTATGGAAGACGCAGCATCGGTGCTACACCTGAGTGCGTGAGTTTGCTCTGTGTACTCTGAGTCCGAATGAAGTGATGGCTTTTTAGCGATCAGAATATTTTCATTGCTTGCTTATAATGTTCATAAAATGCTAGAAATATTCCGAGTAACTTTGTATGATCCAGAAATAATTTCTCTATCTGAAGAGAAGACAGCACAGAGGTGCGACTGAAAAGCTGCAAGTGACTCTAAGACGTGGCTAAAGGTTGGTGTCACAAGATTTGTACTGTGCTTGTTTCATGATGCATGTCCTAGTTTACTAATTTTCATGAATGGCTTTGCCTAAATGTAAAAATCAATGAAGACATTTTGATGCTAAAAAATCTATTTATCTAAAAGAAAGAAAAACTGAAATTGCAATAAAGATTTTTATCAAGCTTTATGGTGGAATTTATCATTCATAACTTGGATGATCATGTTCAGTTATATAATGTGGTGTTTGCTCTGAAATTAGCTGAAGTGGGTAAATAGAGAACCTGGTAAAAACTCGTGCACAAATTAGTCTGAAAACTCTACAGAAGCAGAAAACTAGTATTAGTTAAGGGAAGAGAATAAAGCAATTACGTTGATGTTATGTATCTGTTACGAGCTGTCCTGATAATGTCCTGTGATATGCACGCTGCATTTGTATCTATTTCAGCTCAGAAAAATCATTGCTGCTTTTCTCCCTTCTGCTCTGCATTAAGTTGTTTCAACAGTAAGGAATGGTTGCAGTGGCAGCATGAAAAAATAAGTGAATTTTATATGCTATCTCTTTCTTAAAGTCAACCATCAGTAAGTGGTGAGGAGGGCATGATTCTGACACGATGTTTTGATGTGTAACTGTGAAGGTTGAGACGGTCTTTATTAAAAGTTACAAACTTCAGTAAATTTTAAACAAATCTGTGATTTAATGTCTTGAAGTGCGAGATGGCACAGGCTCATTAATTTTTGGTGATAAACTGCGCTGTGTGCGATGGGCTGAGCGCCATGCTCTGGGCTTATTCAGTATAAACAGTAAAATACGATAACTGCTTAAAGTAACTGATGGGGTCTTTAGCAACACAAGGTTCTTGGCTTACATGACCTGAAAAGGTTCATTATAACAGAGGAGGGCTGGCGTTGAGCCCTCCCCGGCTCTCACAGCTCTCTGTGCGGGGAGGGTCACTCTCGGCGCAGGGAGGCAGGTATAAAGTGAAGCCAATTCCAGGCGGCAGCTTTTCCCCCCGCCATGCACGCGGGTGGCACTGATAGAAACAGCTACAGGAGGTGTAAGGAGGGAGAAATGAGGGCAAAAAGGCTTTGCACAGCAGCAATAAGGAGAGACACTTAAAATGAAAATAGATGGGGGGCTGATGACTGTGGCACAGATGAGAAGGGAGCTCTGAGCCCTGCACCCCCAGGGCAGGACCTCTGGTACTCTGTCCGTCTCTGGAGTAGGTAGGGTGCTTGCCCACATGACAAAGGTGCCTCAGACATGAGGAGAGCTGTAGGATGAAAGGTGGCTATGAGCACAAGGTATTATAAATCAAAACCCCAGATGAGCTGTACGTATAAGAGCACATAAGGATCTTACGTTACCTCCAACCTTTAATTATCTGACTGAATCTGGCCTAACCTGCTTATCTTCTGAGCATTACTCATCAAGCTCTGGCAGGAGGAGGTGTTAATGAGTACGGGACAGGTTTGGAGCCAACACCTTCGCCAGCTGAACTGGCAGGAGTGGAGGCTTAATCATGGGCCGAAACGGGGGGGGGGGGGGGGGGGGGGGTAATGGATCCAGCTGATTACATCTCCTGTCCTCTCCAGCCAAGGTGAGCTAGCTCCCCTCCCAGCCTTTCCTCTCCCATTCCCCAAATTCAACAGCCCAACTCCACCTATGGTTAAGGACGCCAGGTTTGATTTCTGTGGCAGAAGCCTGGCTGCTGGAGCTGTCTTCTTGACTAAGGAGATATAGCAGCATCTGTCAGAAAATCTATGTGAAAACAGTACCCGTGCCAGCAAATGGAAGCTGTAGCTTTCTAATCAGCTACATTTGATTTGGTTTGATATATTTAACTTCTCCTTTTTTCTCCCACTATTGGAAAATGTGTTATTCTTCCACAGAAATGAAAACAACCTGCAATTTACTGGATTGCTTTACAGAGTCTTGGTGCAAAGAAGTGTATGTCATGATGACACCTGATATCTTTCAGTGTCATTAATTGTCTTCACCAAGCAAGGGAATGAAAGTCTTATACCCCATTTTTTTTCCTCCTGCTCCATCAGAATTAGTTCACTGTTACGGGAGTGCTGGGCAGACCCGGTTCAGATTTGTCTCCATCCGGAGTCTGGGTCATTCGGAAACTCTAATCCTTAACTAAAAGGAAATGATAAAAATACCCATGAAATTAATTTTCACACCTGCAGTTGGAATTAATAATGGCGACCAGAGTGGCATCCTATTTCAGTTCCCTTGAGGTGACTAACGGTCCTGGTCATTAATATAATCCCAACCACCAGAGGAATTCACTGTCTGAGGGATCTACCATGAAAAACAAATGATCCCCAGAGCTATGCCTGCACAATGGAAAATGGCTTTAGTCATGTATTAGTCATTTTATCACAAGATTGTATTTTTTCACTGGGAGGTTTGCGCTCTGATATTAAAAGAGAACAGAACAGAACAACAGCATCTGACTTGGTAATTTGCATACAGGGTTTGATTATGTTTGAGCTTCCTTGCTTTAGAAGGATGTGTGTAAATGACTAAGAGCAATAAATGAAGTCTTCTAAGTGTGAGGCTTTCTCATGCAAAGTTCACATGCATTTATTACTGTCTGTGCTTAGCATCAGTCCTGCATATATCTGTGGGTGATGCTTGTACTTCATCTTGATAAGGGAGTGGTCTATTGCTAAAATGCTGCTTGAATTTTCCCCCGATTCTACTTTTCTCCCTTAATTGCAAGGGATGAAATGTGTCAAGTGTCTGCTTCACTCAGCTGGGAATCACGTTACTGCCACTGCAGTTTCCCAGCCTTCAAAGATGACATGCAGCTAGCAAACTATAAAGCTAAGCGACTGCACGGTGGCTCTGAACTGCCTTCAAAAGGCATTTGCTTCTAGCGATGGAGCAGCATTACTACTTCAAGCAGGGCGCAGAATAGGTGTGCACTTGAATCCTTTTGCAGAACCATCTTTCAGAAGGAATTTCTCTAATTATGTTTATTTAATCCTGCCCTCATGGCCACACGTGACATGCTCCGAGTGTCTGAAACGGAACTACCAGTTTCAGCTTTATTCTCCTCTGCTCTCAAGACCAGCTTGGCTCATGAAAAGCAAAACACTATTGCCTGTGCCCCAGAAGCCATCTGCACAGGGTGTGAGCACATTTCTACAACTACTTGTATTCATAACAAAAAGAAGGAGGTCTGTCACCTCTTCTTAATGTAAAGCCTGAGATTTTTTTAAGACAATACACACCTATCACACACTCACTGCAGTTATTGTTCTGGGAAACAGTAATAACCTCATGGTGCTGCTGGAGAGGTCTTTCCACACCTGAAGTTGTTTAGTTCCATATTTATTATGTTGTACAAAGGGGCTTAAAGGTCATTAGCAATGGTGGATCTTATTTATTTGCACAGCACAGGAATTAGACAGAGAGCTGAGACACAGACTTGTCTCTCTGTAATTTGTACAGAGATTTCAGCCACAGCTTTTTTCTCTCTATTTAGAGCATTTACTAGGATCAGTTACTGTGAATGTAGCTTGTGTTATTCCCTGTGGAACAGGAGACAGGTAGGGCAGTTTCTTTCTTCCTTCTTTCTGTCCCCTCTACAGATTTACACCTTTTATAGCTGTTAAGGTAACTACGGAACTACTTAGAGACTGGCCTCGTGTAGTGGCAGGCTAGCACTTTCTGGTGTTAGTTTAGCCCCAGCAGGTTTAGATTCCATCCCCTGCAGTCTCTTCTAACAGGGATTTTATTTTTTTATGTCTGAAATTCAAGGTTCAGCCTAAAGTTGATTCCAGCAGCACTTGGCTATGTCCTTTTGCAAGTGATGATCCAAAATCAAGTGCTAGGAGCCACTAATAAGAGGGGTGATATACCATAAGGTTTCTATAGTTTTCCAGATGACTCAAATAGACTGCTATTAGTAAATCTACCCTCGCAAATTTAAAGGAAAGATATCCAGCATGCCACGTTATTCTGCAAGTACAGCTGGGAATGCAAGGCTGACTGTAGCTGGATGGGCACTGTCACGGTGAAGAATCAGGGTACCAACACCTTCCTATCACCAAAATTAAACAGGTCAGGGCAAAAAGGTGCACTTAACTCCACAAAGGTCATGCAGTGCCTTGAGTTGTATGGGTCAAGCTACCACATGTGAACCCTGATGTGTGGTGACTCTACTGCTACATAACATTCCTGGTACTGGAAAAAATTTGCACCACCGTGTCAACTCACTCCAGCAGCTGCCAGCTGCAAAGATTAATTTTTAACCTCCTTTGCATTTTCCTGGGCTAAGGCAGATGAGTAAACACTTCACGCCAAGCCTCAGCTGGGCAAACTGTTGTTAGATCAGTGGAGGTGACAGTTCCTGAGGGTCTGTCCTTTCATTTCCCCAGAGCACCCTTCCTGAGAGAGGATTTTTCTGTCTGCATAGAAATTTCATTCTGACTGCTAGCCAGAAACGCAGCGTGAATTCCTGCGATGCCTATTTGCAGCAAAGGTGCTGCAAAGCTGCAGGTACCGTAGCAGAGCAGGGCTGCTACAGGATTTCCTCATGGAAAAAAAGAAGTTCAGTTTTAGGCTTCTTGTGGGTTCTCTGAAAGATAACTAAACTTTACATATATCACTATCTGGAACTTGATCTTGGGGTCAGAAGTACAAGCACGTAAAGAGTCTGCATAAGCGGGAATGACTAGCCACCCCCCTTGTTATCTTCCCCATCACCTGCTTTTAACAATACCCAGGTTTGGAGACAGTCATCCTCCTTCTTTAGACTGGGAAGGCAGCTGGCAGGGTTAGAAGCAGGGCTTCCAGTCAGGAGCATTAGCTCCTTCATAATTTTAAACATAAAAATGTGGTTCCAGCCTAACACGATTTCATTTCCTGAATGGTACTCCTGCAAACCCAGGCTGGGAGTCTAAAAGCCAAGAGCCCCTAACAATGCCACCCAGACTGAAAGTCTGATGACTAGAACTTAGCAGAGAACTATCTTTTATTAGTTAGCAGATAGCTATTTATTGATGCTACACAAGAATTTTGCCTCAGCTGAGGCCGAATAAAAGCAGAGGAAGTTTTTCAGCATTTGGCCCTTCATTTGGGAATTTCAACTAATAACTCTCTGTCCTTCCTCTGTTTCACAAGTCCCCTAACTAATATACTGGGATGTGTGATGACTCATAACCAGAGCTGCAAAGTCCAAATCCAAACTTCTTTAGAGGCTTGGAGTGGTTGGGGCAAGGGCAAAATTACAAAAATGAAGATGAGATGTGGGAGACTTGCTCTGAGGAGGGAACACCCGTAGCATATCAATGCTCTTCAGCATCAGCAGCCGGGTAGTAGTAGACACAAGAAAAGTACATCAGTCTTTCTGGTTAGGAGCAATTGTCATCACCATGCTTCCAAATTAATAGGATAGAAAAATAATATCGCAATATACAGTATCCTGGACCAGAAAACCTAGCAGAAAGTTCAGGGATGGGACATTGGTTAGGTGAGCAGGCTGCAGGACAAAACTAAGAGGAAATGAATAGTACCTGGTACCTAATTTTACCTCATTTTAGGTATTCTTTCCTCACAGTTCATACTGACAATTAACTATATATTTCTGGAAAATATAAGAGCTGGTTAGAAGGAAAGAGTTGTCGTCTGATTCCCTTTGGCTACCAATCCTACATAAAGCATATGCTATAGAGGTTTAATGAAGCTTTTCCATTAGGACAAAATACAGGCTGTCCTAAGTCCCTCCTGCATGGCAGAAGAATAGTACCGGCTTTCCTTTCATGCATGTCCGGACATGTGCAATTCAAGGACTTCGTGGTAAACACAACATCTGTGATGCAGAACAATTAAAGTCATTCCCATCACAGCTGAGCTTGGCTGGTTTATGAACAGTGTGCAGTGAATGTTGTATCAAGACTGTGATGATCTGACGGTTTTAGGAATAAACCTTTCAAAGAAGAGAAGACATTGATACAAAATTGAGGTGTCACAGAAAAGGCCAGATGTTCAACTTTTAGGTCTTTATAGGGCATGCAAATTTTTTCTCATGACTGAATGTGCATATTACCCATTGATGTGATCACTTATGCATCCAGCTCATCATCTGAATAGACAAATATCTTCTGCAGCAACCATACTCAGAATTTAATGCAAAATTCATTCTTTTTGAAAATCAGTCCCCTAGAACACAATGGTAAATCATGCATGATGAAGTGATATGAAGAGAAATGCTGCACCCTTCTTCTGAGGTCTTTATTTCTTTTCTCTAGAAAAAAGTCTCCACCTTCATGCTGAAAACCACAATTATTATTTCTTCATATTCACACTGTGTTACTACTCAGTGGCTCACATCATTGATTGGGCTCCATTATGCTGAATTCTAGAATGCCCAAAGAGCTAAATATAAAGCAGGAGACAACAGATACAAAAATAGACGTGGACCACAAGGTAACCATGAGCCACGGTAACATCCTGCAGTAGATTTGTCTTCTGAGGCACAGTTAAGCAGAGCTGGAGTGAGTCAGTACATGACAGGAGATCACAAAGGATGAAGAGTTAGTGGTGGTTCTCACATCACTGAATTACCACCATTAAAATAATTATCTTGCCTTGCGTTAGACGACACAGCAGCTTTCATGTAACCTGTGATTGAATGACATGCAAAAATGAGGGTTCTGATACTTAATGATGAAATTACTTGTCCTTCTTTTTCTTTCTTTTTTTTTCTCTTAACAAAGGTAAGACTAGTCTCTCAGGAGTAGCCAGTTCTCAGCTCTGCCGTGGCATTTTGCCTTGCCTATCTTTTCCTGGCAGATCCAACTGCTATTGGGTTCCTCACTCATTTCCTTTCCAACCAAGCAATGTTTATAGTTATTGGGTTTGAACAAATGGAGCAAATTGAATTGTGGATGATACGTAATATAATATAGTATACATGAAATGCGCTTTACATTTATATATTGGCTTGTTAGCAGGCAGTACTGACCTTAACAAGAATTGCTTAGAATCCCATCTCCAGGCACCAGCATCTGTAAGTCTCTCTGGTACGGAAATATGCTTTCCATTCAAATTATGACCCACTGTATTTAGCTGTTCTTTCATACACAACGACAGATGTATGTAAGAAAAGTTATGTAGGAAAACAAACCTGCCATGATTATCAGTCTCTAAAATGAATGCTTGCTCAGGAAGACAAAATACTCTTCCCCTCACTAGGAAAACCCAAGCTATATTATGTACACAAATACCATGCCTGTAGTTTTTGTGCCATAAAGCATAAATCATAATTTAGCCCTCTGCAAATAGCCTCCCTGCACTGAACTTCTGTGCCACGTTCCCCGAGGTCCACCTTCTTGGAAAGCAATGAGCAGGACTGGAGGAGGTGGCGAGAAGGACTGCCGTGCTCCTAGGGCCGATCTTTGCCCCTGCCACCCCACATCATTTCTGCAAGCATGAAACTGGGAACAAACTGGGATGAAATCTGAATGTGTCTTTTCAGGTGATGTCAGTGCAATGCTCGCTTTTCGCTTTTTTAAAGGGTTATAGGAATTCTGGATCCGTGTCAGGTCTGTGATCCCCAGTGCAGAAGGAAAAAGGATTTTTAATGAAAACCAGCTTCAGTTGTGAATATTTAATACAGTGCCCAAGTGGTAACAGGATGATAAAGTTTTGATAGGCCTGGTATTGGCTTTTATTTTTTAAGGGGGAACTCCTCTCTGACTAACAGAAAAAGCATTTTTAATGCCAACATCAATATAAAGTGCTGCTGGGACTTTTCTATCATTTCAGTATCAGGCCTGTGTTCAAGGAGCAAAAATAAATGCAGTGTTCACAACCATTTGATATTATAGCTGAATAGCTTTCAACAAGCTCTTACCATGTTTTTATGCACAAAGTATGATTTGGAGGTTGGGGATGGGAAATGAGGGAACTGGAGGGGAGGGGAAGCTTTTTGTTAATTTATAGATGCTAGCTGAAGTGTTTAAGAGCAATCTTACTAGGGTCACAACATGGTGCCTAGATCAGGTTATTTTGCAAATAGCAGAATTTCTTCTTTTTTCCTTCTTTTTCTGGCAGCATCAATAAATTTGTTTCATGCACTTTAAATGTTTAATTAAAACATTATGTTAGCACATTTACTGTAAGTGATAAAAACACTTCGGAGGTGGTCTGAAAGAAATTGGTGGCTCTGAAATTGCTAGACATGCACCAGTAAATCAGATACAAAGTCCATAAATTGGAACGATTCTCTTTCAGGCCTGTGCCATTTCACAGATATTAAAGCTGCCTAATTTAATTCCTCAGTAATGTGGAATGTGTACAGCAGCTGATGTGACTTCTTCAGACTGATTGTTTAAGGTCATAGAAACTCAGGCCTACAGAGCACAGGATAGAAGTTCCCTCTTATATTAATACTGTTTATAATTCAGGTCTTCTTCAATCCCTTAATCAGAAAATAAATGTTTATTGTGTGATATTGTTATAAAATAAGTAGGAATTGTAAGGACTATTTAAAAATGTAGAAAAAATATACACTAAGTCACAGCTACTGCTACCAACTGTCTCCTCTTTTTAAACAGGTTTGTTCAACTTAACAGGAAAACTTGTTTTTAATGCAAAGCGGTGACTTTTATATATGGAACGCAACTCTATTTTATAAAATACAAAGTACAAAGAAGAAGTCAAAGCTACTGTAAACTGTTCCTTGCAAATGACTCAGCAAGTAACACTGCCCCATATTTACTAGATGAAATCTATACCCAACTGAAGTCAATGGGAGTTTTGCTGCTTCCTCCCATTAGAAGGACTCATGCTTTTAGGAATTGCATAGGTAGCATCTTTAGCAATATGGAAGGGATAGCATCTGCTGCTCCACTGCTGTTTTAATACCTGCATTCAAAAGACAATAGTAATAAAAGCTTCAGAACAAATTATTACGATTGGCTTCTTTGCCTACGTTGGAAATCTTTACTGAATCAAATTAATACAGAATATAAATATCACAATTAGATTTCACCAAGATGAGCAAATAATGAATCTTTCTTATTCAGCTAAGAAAGTAGATTTTCTTGAGAAATCTATGAGTCAGCATTTCTTGCGAGATGAACCTTTTTCCCCTTCCCCCAACAATGTCAATAGCTGAGAAGTCAATGATTTCCAAGGATGTCACGGATAACTTGCAATAGGAAAGGTAAAAGTTCACTCATTTTGATGTGTACATAACCTATTTCAGTCATCTTTAACAATATGTAACATGAAAATCTTAGCATGGAAAACTTGACTAAATGTCATGTCCCTTACTCATAAAAAAGCTGTGTGACAAGCTTGTCCCAGGATGCACAAGAAAAATTAGCTCCGTTAGAGGCTTGACTCTGGAGCAGCAGGAGCTCCTCATGAAGAGCTCTGCTGCGGGAGCCACTGGGTAGACGGTTTCTTGACATGAGGGTTTCCAGGGCTGTGGACACTTCTTTTTAGTCTCTGCAGTATCTAGTAGCATGGAGTCCTGACTCATGGCTGAGATCAATGCCATGCAAGGGATAAAGCAGCAGTGTACAACACATGCTGATGTTGGTGATGTCAGAGAAGTGTATTGGTGAAAATGATACTGTCATCTTCAGTGTGTTTTTAATTCATATCTGCTCTCTTTACTGATGAAACCACGTTTTTACCACCAGCATGAGGTAGAATGGATTTTTATCTCTCATGCATCAACAAAGTTATCAGCACGTTCTAATTACACTGTGTTGTGAGAAGCAGCAAGAGCACAGCTGGATTTTCCAATTCCAGATCTGAGGTGTCTGCAAGGCAGACATTTGAGAAAATAACTAGATACTGAGGCTCATTAGACCATGTAGCATTTAAACTAGGGTTGAATTTGTCTCATGAACTCTGTCCTGCGTGGTCAAATTCCAACTGCATGTCTGCCTGCCCTGCTATTAATCACTTTTTGGATTAAGAGACAAAATCACCTCTCCAACATTCTTAAGCAAATGTGGGTTTTTGTCCATAAACAAACAAAGAAATCAAAACTATTTGTCTTAACTTGTTGATTTGTCCAAGTTATCTCATCCCAGATCTAATTAGTGTCCCAAATATTAATAGGAAAAATTCTCTGTAACAGCTGCACTTCTTTAAAGCTATTATTTTCTTCAGTCTAATGTAGTACTGTTTGCAGTCTTCAAAGGGTAAAAGAGTAGCAAAGAAGTAAAGCCTGGGCAATCTCACCCATCTTCACCTGACCTATTTTAGATTCTCATAACTGTCAAAAGAAACAGAGAAACCAATTGTTGCCATACATAGTGAGGCCTTCATTAATAAACTCTGACAAAACCCTGTCATGCATCAAAGTAATTTTCAGCAGAAATTAATAATGTGTACTGAAGTCATTTTCAGAAGAAATTAACTGGGTGCACTGGAGTAATTTATGCCACCATTTCTGAAAGGAAGAATACTTGAGTCTGTATTTAGCAGAAAGAATATTCATAACTGAAAAAAAACCCCAAACAAACCCAGATTTTGGCCAGTTCAAGTTTGGACATTATGCTTCATATAAAGAAAAAAACACATTTAGTATCAAATATCAGTTCAACCAGAGTTTTAAAGTACCTGTATTGGACAAATATCATAACGTGTGTTTACAAGTCAAGAACATCATTCCTAGCTACTGTGAATTCTGATAATGTACAGTCATTAAGCCCATCTTTATATTTGGCATAGGTTAAAATACTTAAGCACCCATATTCATATATAACTGAGCAGATCCGTCCTCAAGATATGCTCAAGGCCCTTAGGTTTTTTTTTCCTTTTTATTTTTTTGGTGGAAAACTATATTTTAAAACAGTTTTGATATTTCATAATATAGTTTGTGACAGGGCTATTTCACCATTCACTAACGTGGGCTGCGGTGTCATCACAAAGTCCCTAACACCGTGTCAGTGTGAGTCTATGGAGAAGACATCAAGATGTCAACATATTCCGAAAGGGGAA
>NW_008825558.1:1422439-1428891 GCF_000699105.1 Pygoscelis adeliae
GTGGTATGTGAAGAGGAATCAAAATGAAATTGTATTTGTGATTGTACAACGCTGCCAGACAAAGACACGCTCAACTCAGAAGCCTTTTTAAGAAATATGTGCAGTATTCAAGAGGAAGCAACCAGGTAATTGTGATATTTTCAAATCTTAAGGAAACTTTAGCTCTAAATAACGCTTCTGTCCTAAAATACCTCGTCTGTAACCAGAAGTCTCACAATAGTGAGAGTAGGTGATTGGAAAATGATATAGTAGTATGTGTTAAATAAGAGGACAGACGAACAGCCTATTGGGTTGTGCATTGCTGTCCTCCTAACCACTCTCCTCATGCAAAGGAATGTCTTGGGAGGTTTCCTTCCTGCTGTTTCCTGGTCAGTGGAGGGTGCAGCACCCTCCTTAAGGGTTTGCACAACTTATGGGCAGCTCAGAACAGCAGCCAGCAACCAAGGTGAGAGCCTTCTCCTGTAACCAAAGGACCGTATATGCCACAGCATCAGCACACAAATAATGCTCATGGTGCATAGTGGTACCTGCTGATTTCAGGGAGTTGGTTTTGAGCTCACTAAAGGCAGATTGAAAGGTTCATTTATGTTTAAGCAACTGGCCAAAGCCCTCAGGGATGCACAGCTCCACCAGTCTCTGCAGGTGTTTGTCTTTCCTCACCCCAACCATGTTTCATAAAATATTCAGCCCTGCAACTCCCCTTCCCACATGCCACCTCTTCTCCCAGCTGTGCTGAGCACCATCCAGTGTTGTGAATGGAACGGCTTCCCATAGCCCCCTTTCTTTCACACCCTTGGAAAGGACACCCCACCACCCCACAGCTACACTATTAGTGTAGCTCTATAGTGTTGAGTTACATTTTTTTAGCCCCAGACATCTGGAACATATCATCTAGGGGCCAGATTTGAGGAGTATCTTAATTTTATGTTGCCTGCAGGAAGGAGGAGGGCAGAGGCTTCACATTACTGCAGCACAGATGAGCCCTAATTATTTTTTGCATGATTAGTGGACAATGTAAAGGCACATGTTAATGTGTGGTCCACCAAAGCCCTTTCTGATCCTCGGTAAGGAAGTTCCTCCATCAACATTTGTTGCATCAGGGCAAAACTGAGGTGAATGAATACAGATACACCCTCGCTGTGACCTGAATGGGGCCAGGTTTCCAGAAGTACTTCCATATTTTAGGAATGGAAGCTTCTTTTCTTCAAGAGTTCTTGAAGGCCAATTGTCTAAAGTGATTAAGGCACCTAAAATCCTGAAATTCAGAAGGCTTTAGGCCAGGGCAGGTTTCAAAAGCATCCAGGTGCCACACTCTCACAGGTAGTGGCAATACTTGTCAAAATAAGGCTCTGCCCTCCCCCCAGCTGAACAATGGGACTCTGGAGGTCCAACCACAGTACTGGGGTTTGTGAAAATAAGAATAAAACCGCTACAATAAGTCTTACTGCATTCATTTATCAGCACAGCAAAAGAGATGAAAGATGCAATTGTCCTGACCTTGGGTGGTTGGTTTTTTCCCCCCATTTGCTCTGTAGTGTGCTCTGTCTTTCTAACGGGGGGACTTTCATCATTACCACAGGCAAGGTCAGCGTGTGCAGTCTCCTGGGCATGTAGCTGCGGCTGCTGCAGAGCACAGCAAAGCCAAATCCACCGCTGGTGCAACTCCACCAAAGCTCCCAGCCTTACAGAAGGGACTAATTTGGCCTTGTGTATTTTGAATAAATTGTTAACTCTTCTCGGCATGAAGAAGTGATTATTGAAAAGTTTGCCTCCACATACAAATGCAAATGACAGTCGAAGAACACGTGAATGTTAATCTTCCAAACCAAGTACGTAGACAAATGCTAGTCATTAGAAACATTTCCGTGCATTTATATTAGGCTGTCCTCTAAAAGACTTTTCAGACAAATATGTCATCAAGATATTCAAAACCATGTAATCTTATCCAAAGTTTCATCTATCAACAGTACAGTTTTCATCTCTCGCAGCTGTGTGTCAGAATGTGCCGGCAGATTAGCCAGCTGATAGCAAGGGGGGAAGGGAAAGCTCTGTCATCATCAAGAAATACTGCTGGGGAGAAGAGACTCTTGCTGTTGATTTTTCAAAAATCTCCCCAAGAACCCTTTCCATGACGGGATGCAGGGGATATTTGCAAAGACTTTAATTTTTGATAGGAGTTGGTGCTTGTCTCTGCTCCAAGCCCTCCTCCCCCAGTTTCCCCTTCCCTGCAGAGTGTAAGTTCTCATAATAAAAAACATCCTGAGCACAACTGTGTATGTGGTGTCTGTGGCAAAGCGTCCCCCTCCATGGCAGATTAAATCACCAGATCTCTTGTGCCTTCATAGGCCCAGAGAGAATGAGATAAAGCCCAAATCCAGAAGATTTTGAACTCCAGCTGCACCCTTCTCCGTCCTCAAAGGACAAATCCCCACACAGGTCCCTTCTTCTCCTAGAGCCAGAGGGATCACTTAAAAAAAAAAGTTTACCTCAACACTTTTCAGCAAGCAAATTCTGTAATTCTGTTGTTTCAAGGAGAGAGATGAATGATGACATATATGGGCTTCTGATAAAGATGCAAAGAGATAGGACTAAAACATACAGTAAAGCACTGTGAAATGATTCCTCAATATGAGATTCAATATGCTGCAGTTGTTGTCTATGAGACAATGTCTTTGAATCCATGCATATGAATCCGTGCATAATCTTTGAGCGTATTCATTTTTAAATGCATTCTTTCAATTGAATTTTAGCATTACTGAGGAGCTCTAGCTTGACAGCACTGGAAGACAATATTTTCAAATTTGGGGAGAGTGGGAAAGATTTTCAAAACTACAGGAGAGCAGTTAGGACTTAACATCACCTAAAATAGGCTCATGCTTTTCTGGGTATTTTTGAAACTTCTTTTTGAAGTGAAGCCCTAAATCTCAGTCTTTAGCGACACAAATTGAGTGCCTTGATTTTCAGAGTCACAAATCCAATTTGTGCTGACCATGCAGAATATTCAGCATCTCTGAATATCACCTGTCCCAACAAACTCAACTTCAGTTTTTGGGGTTACATTTTTCTTTTGTGTTTTTGGTGTGAAGATGCCTCCACCGGGGACAGACAGAAACCAGGACGGTGCTTAGCCATTTGCCATGGGCTCTGATCTCGGCTTAAAGTGGTATTTCAGCATGAAGGAGTCTGTTTTGGTGGGGTATCCTATGATACGGACACCTTCCAGCGCCGTGGCCTGAAGCCAGCTGATGTCAGTGTAGTCACCAGACAGTCTGTGGGGATTAGGGTTGGAGTCACCAAACCCCTAACTGAGGGAGCCGACCACTAAGGGAGGCAGAGCTCTGTATCTTGCTCGTATTCCTCTGAGCTTATCTGGTTCCCTAACTTCAATACCAAATCAATCTTTTTAATGGGAGTGTAATGCTTAACCTATTTCCGGAACTTTTCCCTTAGCCTTGGAAATGTGGTTTGGAGCAACTTGACTGAAAAAGTCAGAGGGCAGAGAAAGAGCCTTTCAGAGCAGATCTGGAGGTGTCCTGAGAGGGGGAAGGCAGAAGTTAGTTGTCCGCTAAAAGACAACCCTTAAATGCAAAAGCAAAATTCCTTCCATTTTAACATGCCTGGAAAAGGAGCCTCAACATGGTATTTCTTAAAGCTTCATTTGACGAACTCTAATTTTAAACTCAAAAGCATTTTTTCAAGCTTTTTAAATACTCATGTTGTTAGATCCTTGCTTGGAAAAGTACCTTTGTCTCCTCTGAAGATAAATGGAAAAGAAGTGAGGAGCGGGGTGGGAAGGGGAAGACACGTTATTTGATGAAACAAGACGTTGCTCCCGGCCTGGGGCTTGCTACCCTTCCAGCAAAGCCCAGCCTGCCGGCTCACTGCCCGGGCACACATGCCTGCCTGCCAGCCAAGGTCCACCAGGTCAAAAATCTGCTTTATAGAGAGTGCCCTGAGCTAGTGTTTACCTAGATGAGTTATTGCAGCCTCTCAGGAAATAATCCACATTTTCAAATGAGCCTGCATGCCCAAATATTTATTTGCTAGTTAGATGGTAATGGCTCTAGAGCAGTTGTTATGGTCTTCTGGGGACAGTGTGCAACTTGTACTGCTACACAGAATTTGTTTACCAGATGAGGTATTAATCTGGTTAGTTGAAATACTACGGCCTGTCCACAAATCATTAATGCTGGCTGCAGTACCGTACGCTGTTAACACATGTACTTCAGGGCCGGTCAGTCAGTCCAGTCCCACATAATAGATATTTAGCCCAGAAAGGTCTGCCGGCTGTTCCCAGCCCTGTTCTCTCGCTGGCCATGCTGCCAGACCAGCAGAAACCGGTGCGAGGCATAGGACCATGGGTGGAGGCTTTGGAGTTATGACTTCAGTAGGCAAAGGAGGAGGAGAGCGAGCGATCTGCCAAAACAAGCATGGGTGGTGTGGTTTGAGAAGACAGGGGCATCGAGCAGCAGGGAGCAGAGCTTGCTGGAGTGGTTTTTAAAGACGGTTTAGGAAACTGGCTTTGATTTTAACAGCCAGTTCTACCAACAGAGACCAAACTGCCTTCGGCACAGCCCTGTCCTTTTTCTTCGCCTACACACTGCCACAAGCCACAAAGCACTCACCAAGACTGTATAACAAGCTTAACTTCAAAAGACTAAAAGCCACAAAAAGCATAATGTCCCACAAGAAGGGAGAAGGAGCATAAAGAGAGGTAGTAGTAGTGATTTCCCCAGATGCCTTTCTACGAAAAGAGAGAAGTGGGCAGCCAGGAGATTATGTTACACTTCCACTTCTTCTCTTGGTTCCCAGAGCCTCTCCAGCTCCCCATAACGACTCCCAGCTTCAGCCAGGGGATAAAGAATTGCAGTATGGACCCAAAGCATCTATGCTGAAGATTTTGGCATCCAGTGGGTAATGGGGACCTCTTTCTGTTCCCACCAGAGCCATCTTACAGGAGAGAACAGACAACTAACGGCAGCAGTGCTGCGCTCCCCATGGCCATGGCCATCTCCTCCTTGTCCAGCTCTGAGGGACATCAACAGAATCTGCAAGGACCCACTGCTAAGGCTGGTGTTTCCTCTCTCAGTCTTGTCATCAACCTTTTTTTATCAGAATGGCTGGAGTCAAGGATGTGGTCTTGGCCTTATCTGTGAATTTCCTGGCTTTTGCCAGTGAGTGTGTCGCAAAGGCGATGTTATTTGCCCAGCTGCGTTGATAGCAACACAGAGATTTTGCTGCTGCTCTTGGAGGTTTATTAGAAAAAGCTGCCTGCAGAACGCGATGTGATTGCTGCATGTACACCCCTGCTCCACGCTCTGCCTCTGCCTTTGGTGGTGTTCACAGTCCCCCTCTCACAGGAGAAGGGAACACAAAGACTGTTCTTGAAGGGAAGGACATTTCCCCCCACGTGCAGTTTCACTACACTAGTAGAGTGTCACTGGCACTGCATCTGCAATTTGCACATTGCGAGCATAATCAAAACAGTTTTCCTCCTAACTCATAACAGACGGCATTTCACTGAGATGGGTTTACCATTGGCTGGTTCCACTGCACAGCCCAGATTAAAAACAAAACAGAAAAAACCCTAGCACTGTGTGTAATCAGAGATGTGAACACTAACCCAGAAGTTGCGCGTCCCACACTAGATAAGACAAGTCGTACAGAGATAACAAAAGTTCAATAACTTTTTCAGCAGATTGAACTCTTGATTGCTGCAAACTATCTGCTTCAAAGAGTTACAGCCTTGCCGGTGGGGATTCATTCACCCTTTCTTGAGCCAGGAAGCCAACTCTGATGCTGCACCGTGGGCTGGGAAGCCTCCAAACACCTTCGGGAACCCATGAAGGTGCTTTCATCCTAGAGAGGATGTCTCTTAAGACATGGTGAACTCAACCTGCTTTCAGAAGGTTTTTCAGGCCAACAGAGGCACCTGAAGACTTAGAGAAAGACGGCACTGCCAGATGGCATGGCCCAGGGAGAGGATGAAATGAAGGCTGCGGGGGATGCGTACACTGATTTCTCCAAAGACTTATAACCACGATGAAGAAAGAAATAGCTCTGCCACAAGAGAGTCTGATGAGAACAGTCATTTGCTACTGAAATGTAATTTAAAAAATGTATTTAATACCAATTAACAACACAAGCCTGTAATATCCACTTATTTAAACTGCTTGTGGATTACTTGCTTTTCACTTACTAACCTACCCACTAATTTCCACAAAAAATAAAAATACAGGTCAGGCTTTTGCTACCAGATTTAGTTATTTTACTACCAGACAAAGATGAGCCAGAACAGTTATCAAGAAAAATAAGGGGGGAAAAGAGAATTGGGAAATCTTAGCCATTGTATTAAAACAACAGTTTTTAGGGTGTTTGATTTACTATTCAACTGTGCGCAGCTGCTGCTGTGAGAAATAGGAAGCATGCCAAGGGAAAGCGATGGGGGAAAA
>NW_008825558.1:1429005-1461585 GCF_000699105.1 Pygoscelis adeliae
CCGGTTTATGAGATATGAACATTTTTATGAGTAAGCCCCTGCTGAAAAACACTTGTTTGTTTGAACCAGCTTACTGCTTACCCACTGACATGGCAATTTGGGTACTCTTTCTAAAGGTCTTAATCACCAAATGTGAAATTTAGATACCATTTGGGTTTTTCGTGCACTAGATTAGATCCTCTGTTCTTCCCCCTCCTTATCTTGGAGCAACCTAAAATCTGCTGGGGTCCTGGCACACATTTCCCCCTCTCCAGCTGAAGGCAGGCTGCAGTGCTCTGTACGAAGGAGAGCACTTTCCACTGGGAGGGCAGTAAATGACTCAAGTCCTACAGTCCCATAGGAAGGAAGCTCAGCAGGGTGAGGTAAGAGATGTGGGTCTGAATGCCTTCAGGCAGAGGACAGGAGGGAAGCAGTGCTCTCAGCACCCTGCCTCTCCCAGGCTGGTCCCACCTTCCCTCCAGCCCCATTACGGAGCAGAGAAGACCTCTCCTCTCTCCACTTCTGAGAGAAGGATTCAGGGTTCAAATGCCCATGGAAGATCCAAGACCATGAATTTTTTCAAAAAGGAAAGCTCTCTGCTTGGTCCAGAGGAAGACCCCTAACTCCTTAAAAAGTCCACGCCTTCCCTTGGCATTTCCTATAAGACCGCCTAGGCAGTCCCCTGCTGATTGTCCTCATCTGTATGAACCCCATTCCTGGGCACTGAGCACTTTTCAGACACTGGTAACCTAAGCACCAAATTCAGGATTGTTCAGCACCCTGAATTTAGGAGCTGCATTATTGCCTCTTAATCTTTTTTGGCATGACCCTAGCCTTGTTTTGGGGTCCAAGTGAAAAAAGACTTCAGCCTCCTCAGAACAAGCCTGACTTGTTTGTAACAATTCCTTGGATTATATTGCCCAGTTTCTTCTATGAAAACTTAGAAATGTCTTTGACATTGCTTGGTGTTTTTTGTAAGTGGCAAAAGCTCAACAATTTGCAAGAAAAATAAATGTCCCAAATTCTTTAAAAACAAAACACAAACCCTGAGGTGCAGAGCTCAAGTTTGTACCAAACCCTGGTCTGTAATATTCCCCATGAGGAGGAGGGAACTGGCACCACCAGAAGTCCTGGCTTTCATCTTGGCTTACTCATTGGTGAAAATCTGCTGCTGGAGAAACTTTCAACCCGAAATGCTCATTTACAGTTGATTAATAAACTCCCCAAAACAACGTTTTATTGTCATGTAGATTCAGCCATATCTACAGCTACTAGGCAGCCAATGGGCTTGGCCCCAGTCTACTCCTGATGATATTAATGAAGCGTTATTTTCTAGAACCTGTTCAAATAACTAGCGTTTAAACTAAGGGATTAAAGCAGTATGCAGTGCTCCTTTACAACAGTGCACTTTGAATGCCCCTGTTTGCATCTGTTGTATGGTGAGAAGAATACCCATTGTGTCGGTACTCCAGAAGGCCTCACTGTAGAATATTAGACTTGAGAAATCATTTATTGGGTTCTTATCTTGCATACCTAATTGAGATGTCAGGCCACTGCATTTAAACTATAACTTGCAGGCTAATTAAAGGCAACAACTTAGTGCTTACCTAGGGATTCAGGGAGATTGCATGATGACCTGCCTGTGTTGTAAAGGGAAGATTAAACAGACTGAACTAAACAATGTCTTTATTTTCCTGGTGATGCCTGATTTGGGGAGTAATCCCACTTTATCCCCAAACATAAAACCTTTTTGTTATTTAGAGGGATATAACCTAGAGGTGCCTTATGGACCTTTTCACCTGGCTTTGATGTCCTAACAGTTACTAACATTAAGCTTGTTGTTTTCCTGTTTTATCTTTCCCAGAATTGTTTCCAAGCAGCTATCTGGTTAGTGGGAAAGCCTCACTTTTCTGCAGGGAAAATTGCAAATGAAACAAATAAAGTTTTATATATGGTTTGCTTCCTTTTATTTGCATATGCATATCATCTTCTAATTCCAAATTCTAATCCTTGTGTGTCAAGTTGAATAACAGTACATGGAATCCTTCTCCAAGGTAGCAGACCTGAAATGGCAAGTTAAAAGCTCAGAGGTCACTGCTGGGACAAGAGGAAGCAGGAGGCAGTTTTCCTGTCTTCGTGAAGATGATGATGATGATGCCTCAAATTTCACATGGTGTGGAAGGAGGCAGGCAGACACTGAATATAAAAAGCAGAAGTTTATTTGACAGTGTTATAAGGAGGGTAACTGGAGGCAAACATTTGAAATTGACACACTGGAATGCTGTAAAAATTTAATTAGATGGGGACATTAGTCATAGTTGTATTAGGGGGTTCATATACTACATGCAAAAATGCATGCCCCAGTACAAAAGAAATATTTAAGTTCTTCCTGTAAATACCATTTCCCTCATATTGGGAAATGTGGTCTCAGTGGGACCATTGACCATGTCATTGTATTTACAAAAGTATGGTTAGAATGAGATTAACAGCATTTATGGGAAGGGTTTTCCTACACAGAGAACGATGCCCATTATATAGGGAAGGTTGTGCAGCCGAGCTGCAATGAAGTAGGTGCATGTGGTTGTTAGCTGGTTTAATGTAGGGTTTAGTTCTATGCTGTTAAACTGTCTTTAATAGCCTCATGTTCCCTAAAACGAGGGCTATTGGTGAGCTGAGATGCATTGAAGCACATCAAGAAGGCCTGCTGCAGCTTTGCCTGCCTCTGGAAACCATTGTGGAATGCTTTATGGCTTCGTGGCTGTCCCAAGGAAAGTCTGACAGACTTGCTCACTCAGTCTGGGTAGTTAAAAAGCATTTTCACAAATGGATCCTTACAAGGTGATCCCTTGGGACTAGGTTTCTTTGGGAAGTTCACGTCAATCCAGTGCAGATTGCACCGCAGAAAAGACTGGGGCTCCTCATAGGTCCCAGTATGGATCTCCATGACTGTGATCTAATGCATTAAAAATTTTGATAACTTGCAAGATTGATGGGTGTTTTCTTTATTTTTAAGCTGCAACTATATCCAAAAGCTTGCAGGGAGATACCTAGATTTCAACAATCCTCTTCCACTTCGTGGTGAACCAGTAAACCAATTTAGTCTAAATATTTCCCACATGCTTGACATAAAGAACTGGGTTACTGTGGGGCTGCTCCAACGCCTGCAGAAACAAAAGTCTTTGCAGAAAAGCTTTGAATGTGAAGATCAAGGGGGTAAGCTAGTTCCAAAACAAAGAATTGGTAAACCAGTTAGAAATCACACTTGAAAGGATGTGCTCAGCTTTAAGACAGCATACACGCTGCTGTCTTCAAAATCCTCCCTACCTCAGAGAACGGACTTGTGTCTTTCCTTGGAAAAGATGCCTATTTCAAGTCATTTGCAATGATTTCTTTTCAGAAATCCCTGCAGAAAAGGAGTTTGGACCATTTCCCTTACTTTTCTTTCCCTTCAGCTTTACTACATGTGGAAAATAAGATAACGTTTTAATTGGACAATGTTCATTTAGTGGTAGTAAATAAGCAAGTAATTGGTCATGTTTTATTTTAAACAATGTTTTGGTTGTGGTACCATGTGTGACATTCAAAAGTAATTATGAGATTGAGATACCGGATAGGAAAAGGATAAAAACAAAAGATGACTCAACCAAAATCAACTAATACTTTGTCTTAATCAGTGTTTGGATTGTTCTGATGAATTTGATATCAATTCTACAGAAAAGGAGAAGGCTATACTGGTGATCAGTTCATTTTCCAGAATTCAGTGAATTTGCAAAGAGGGTAGTGTTGTCTGCAATCATCACCTGTAAGCATATAGAAAAGGAAGACGCGTAACTTCTGAGGAAGCCAATTGTGACCCTAGAAAATCACATGTGTAAATGCCAAGAACTTATGTTGGTGGGGTTGGGAGGAGGATATCCAGGATTATATACATAAATCAATGAACAGCAGCCTGTGCTTTTGATTGAAACACTGAAATGTGGATTAAAATTCACCTTCAGATGAAGTAGTCTGGTGTACCATCTACACAAATTGGAAAAAATGTGTCACACTGGAAAGGGAAGGAAAATGAAGCCCCAAACCACAATTTGTATTAAGAAGACTCTTTCTTTTCTAACTCCCAAATAGAAAATCAGAACCTCACAGAAAGACTTGCCTTTTATTGTCATGCTGGTTGTTTAAAATCAGTAGATCAGTCAGACCAACTGCATCTCTCTGTCATAAAGGATAAACAGCCAAATGACCACAAATTGATTGCAAGGCAGATGCATGCACACATAATTTTTTAAAGAGGGAAAAAAGCTACCTTGCTGTGAAACATTTATTGTCAAACTTCCCCAAAACTGTTACAGTGAGAAGCAATTTGGGGTGTAGGAATATTTTGCTATGGGTGAAGGTGTCAGCTGATAACTACATCTAATTTAACATTGTATCTCAACAACTTTGAGGGATCTCTGCAGGAACAATGTTAGTGGGTAGAGTTCTCAAGAGATTTGATTCCAAGGACGTATTTCACCATTGACACTGCTATACTCAGCAAATGACAAAGTGGGATTTTAATTTGCATGTCTTTGGAGAAAAGGGAGTCACCCAAGAAAGACAAAGAATGAAATTAAGTAAAAAATATTCTGGATTAAAATCTGTAAAATTTCCAAATGGTAACCAGTATTACACTGAACAATGGTCTTCAAAAGGAAGTGAGGCAAAAACAGTTACATGGGTCTTTTGAAACTGAATGGAACAAAAACTCAAGAGCATCTTCCAGGGCCATTAGCATGGTGATAAAGAAAAGCTTAGAGTTCTGAGTGAGGTCCATAGCAAAATTCTAACATGGTAACATTATCATAGGCAAGCAATTGAGTTTAAATAGTACACAGCAAATTAAAAAAAAACAAACAAACAAATAATGAGAAAGAATAAAATGAGACTGTAGTAGACTGGTTTGGATGGAAGTAGGATGCATGATAGGTCACTTGTTTTGGATTGTGTGCCCACAGACACCACCTTGCCACTCACCAACACTGTCTGAGCAGACAGCTGGATGAAATCAAGGTCCTAACACACAGTTCATCAGTTTACCTGTCTGTTAATCACATTGATTTATTTTAAAGTTCAATGAAAACTAAGGCTCCCACTAACATCAATGCTGCAGGTATGAAATAAAAATTTTTTGAAGTTCTTTAGTGACTTAAGAATTTAAGTCCCATCTGTAAGAGTCTGACAGAGGCTTTTGAAAATTGGATTCATAATTAGTAAACCAGACAACTGGACTCCTAAGATCATTAGAAAGATATTAGGTAAAAACTTCAAAGTCAATGGGATTTGTACACCTTAGTCACATAAGCTCCTCTGAAAATTTTCCTTCATGTCAATCTGCATTCAAATAATTCTTCTCGCACTTAGCTACAGCGTGTTTGTCATGACCACTGAGTATGATAAATCAAATCTCAAAAACCCAGTAGGAACAGGAATTAAATAAATATCTCCTTAAAATATTATATTTCCTAAAAGGTAAGAGAAATTTTGACTAAACTATGTCGAGAAAAAAAAAACACAAACTTGTTAAATCAGACTGAAGTAGTTCCAGCTTATCCAAAGCCTGTTCCCAAGTGAGTGCTGGAAGATCAGAAAGCTGTGACTAGCAGAGACTAGGCAAAAGCAGACATCATGTCCAGAGCCCTCACTGTGGAATTCAGTAGCTGGTTTGGTGAATCGTTTGAACTGGTCACTTGGGAAGGCAGTGCCAGCTTAGTTTATGGTAAGTTTGAACAGTCCAATGTTTGAACAGTGTATTCACCTCTTACTGGATTAAAGAGGCTGTGTTTGTAAATAAGATGACAAATTGTACCCTATTAGGGTCTTTTGCAACTGACAAAACATTCCAATTTTCCATAGAAAAGGAATCACTTGCCTGGGAAGAAATGTCATCTGGCAGTATTTCTAGAGCCATGCTTCAAAGAGGAATTTGAAGCCACTCTTGTATAATGTGCAGGCATTAATCACCAAAAGCAAGATTCTCATAAACAAAGTAATCCAAACCAGTAACACAAACCCAGTTTCTCTCCCTTGCTGAGCACTGATCAGTGTGGAGCACATGAAAATCTGGGTCAACCCCTCCTTTGCTGATAGAAAGGCACCTGGCCCCATTGCCCAAGGATCAGCCCGTGCCCTTGCATCTCACAGCAAGAGCGGAGCGTTGGTGAAACCTTCCGGCAGTGCAAAACATAAGCAAAGCCAAGGAGACTCGAACAACAAAAATAGCATCAAAGGAAGCAGAGAAAAATGTTAGCTGCCCAGTGGTGGGAGCAGCAGAATAAACGGCTGTATTATAGGACTGTCACCTGTGAGAGCCGATCAATGCTATTAAGACTGAGTCAATCTGTGTCTGTACAAGTATAGCAGTGCTTGAATGATGACAAATCTCTGGGTCCAAAGGGAGACATCCTTCACCTTGTTGAAAAGTAAGGAGGCAGCTGCTGTGATCAGTTTTGGCAAGCGATTCTGATCTCTACCTGGACCGTTCCCATCAGGTGTCATGTACCGAAGCTTTATGCCTTCTCATGTAATGGCACTACTGCCATGCTGAGAGCCTGAATTGTTGCGGACAGGCAGTGTTGACTGCTGCCGTTTCACTAAAATGAATAATTATATATCTCCCACTTGAGCTGATTGTTTGAAAGATGTGAGAGGGAGCACGCGAGAGAGATGCTACCAATAAGGGAGTTTTTAATGCAGCTAACATTGCCTCTGAGGAAAAGCGGACTGGAGGAATGAAGGTTGGATTCTGGTCCTCCCATCAGCGCATAGCACCATCGATGCTTAAGTGGCGTATCTGTGAGCTGGCGGGATTCTCAAGCGGACAACTTTTTTATGCAGGGAGGAATGAGGGGACCTTTTTCCAAGCCCTTTTAATAGCCCAGTCCGCAAACAATCTTCTCCTCTCTCATTGCTGTTCTACCCTTGTCGCTCCTTCTTGGCATGGTGCCTTTCCCCCCCCGGGAGCAGCAGCTGTGCACACTTGAATAGTAAATCAAACACCCTAAAAACTGTTGTTCCAAAATCTTTTCAGATCTTTCTCTCCTCTATTTCTGTTCTCTTTTTCTTGCTAATGATTAAGGCAATTGGCTTTTTTTTTTTTTTTTAATCTGGTATGAACTAATTTTGTGTTGCAAACAACTTGATGTATCACAATGTCTATCAATGAAAGGACCTAGAGGTACATCTACTTCATCTCCCAACAATGCATGAGTTGTTGGAGGGGCACTATAGTAGGAAATGTGTGGTGGGGGGCTTCACCTTTCCTCTGGGAGCAGGTCCCAGATCATCTTGTGAAAAGACAAGGAAGGTGGTAACAGCCTGGGTTCCCAGGTGGTAGATAGCAATATAAATACACTCCAGTCAGGGCTGATTTACACTAACCAGGGACCCGAGCCCAACATCCTAAATCGCATTTGTTTTTATGGTTTCAAGACTATTTCCACAACAGAAATGCCTAGAGGATTAATATTGTAGAAAGAGGGCTGAAGACAGAACAGCAAAATACCAGATAATTAGCACCATGCAGTACATCATATGCTTTCTGCTGAACTCAACATCCATCACAGAGTAGCAGTGAGTTACTCCCTGGAAAAATGGGTGCATTTTTTTCCCCATAAAGGTTAGATTTACAGAAGGTAACTTAGTTGATAGAAATGCCTGACTCCTGCCCAAAATACCTAGCAGCTTAACTGTTCCTGTATTTTGAAACTATTCAAAGAAACTCGTGTCGCACCTTTAAAAAGATCCAATTTGGAAACAAAAAAAGAAGTATATAATTCTTGTACAGCCCCTTTTATTTGCATGAGATGCTTAAGCCCATGGATAGCTTCTCCCTTTAGTATGTACATCTGTGAAAGTGATGTGATGGTAGAGCTTTGGCTGTGAAAATACAATGTATGCTTTATTACAAAGAAAACCACAATTTGAAAACCAGGGAAAACTCTGATTCACCAGCATGACTCACACATGCACTATAGAGCCTGAAATCCCTTTAGCAAAGATGCAAGCCCAGCAGCGTGTAAGTACTTGCAGAAAGAACATATTTTTCCTGTATGAATGATCTTTTCAAGTGCCTTATCTTACTCTTTTTGAAGGCAGTGGAAAATCTCTCACCGGACTTTGGACGAGGCCCTTAAAGGCAGGAGGAAAGTCAGTAGACACCATGTAAATATCCACAAAAATGACTCAAAGCCACTATCAAGATAATGTTATCGTAGGAGATGGGAAGTTAGATTTCTGAGAAGGCTGTTATGAGCCCAGGGAGGACCTGTTACGTTGGCCAGCGTCTGATTGTGATTAGCAAAGCTGAACTTTTCAGGAAATGAATACTTTAAGGTTCCCACCTCAGGAGATAATTTTGACACGTTCTCAATTTCAGCAGATGCATCTGAAAGCAAAAAAATTTCAGAGGATTTTTGGATGTCTTCAAAAAATGGAAACAACTAGACTGGAAAATATGCTTGTTTGAAGGTAACAACTCAGTTGACTGCAGCGTAAGGGAGTTCAAAGGAACTTCATATCCAGGCATGAAATAATTTTGTTACATTACTCCAACTCTCAAGACCACTGGTCCAACTGATTATAATAAAGTGTAATACTGGAGTAACATAGTGAGGAGCCAGGCTGCCAGGTCCTGCTGCCTAACAGAGCATCCACTAGAGGAAAGAAAACTCTTTGAGGTGTAATTGCAATTCATTTTGTCTGCTCGGGCTACAAAAAGTAGTGTAACAATGTGCATTGGCCTTAGAGGGAGGAACTCAAGGTGCAGATGCAGGTAAACTTGTTTATTCAACCCTCTCAAACAAGTGGCTTCACTTTCAGAAATGCAAAGCGCCATGTTGCTCTCACTGAACCAGCCTGACAGGGGAAGGAGCCGGGTTAGTGCCGCTGGTTTCCCACTTTCCATCACAGCCATACCCGGTGCACCCATTTTTCCAGTGAAAATAAATCCTGAAAGGGTTATTTTTAATGTAGTTAACATATTAATATGTTAAAAGAACAAAGCTCTTTATTTGGTTTCCAACATTTTTTTCTTTGCTTTAGGATGAGAAACTTCCACTATATTTTGAAAATTCTCGGGAGGGAAGGACACTGTCTCAGTTTAGTACACAAGGAAGCTACATTTACCATCTCTTTCCATGTTGCTGTGGCTGTGTTGAAGCTACCTCTCTGCCCTGGATCTCTTTGAAGCCATTAATTCTGCGATATATTTCCCCATATACATATCATCTGCTTGAGCACACCTGCATGCATTCAGCTCTACTGTCTGTGAACTGCAGGTCTTTAGCTATATGGGCTCATTTTCCCTGGCTTTCGGACTCTACATAGTGTCTTAACATGCCTGTCATCCATGTATGAGTGTCACAAATTGGCTGAAACCTTGGTTTTTTAGTTTGTGCCATGGGAGTATCAGGCCAGGGCTTACATTACGTACAGTAGCTTGGTGTTCCTCAGCAGAGAAGGCAGATATAAGATTAAGTCAACTCAGATCCTGCACACTCATCTCTTAACCACGCTGTGCTCATATGAAAGGACATCTCAGTCCCATAAACTCTCATGCTTATATTTCCCAAGCTAACAAACTCCTCATTTGGTTTTCAGAGCTGGCTGGAGTCTTTCCATGCTGGAATTGCTTAACTCTGGAGCCAGTGATGATCATTAATGAAGTGTACTCCCTACCATTTCCACTCCATCAGATAACTTGGCTTTGGACTTCAGCATATTATACATTACTTCTGGGTAAAAATAGAGATAGCCCTCTCCATTTCATAATATTAGGTTGGACCTGCGAAATTCTGAAAGGCTAGAATTGGAAAGTATTATTTATCTTGCTTAGAAAGAACAGAAAATAGATTAATGTTCATTAATACTTATGCAAAATCTCTACAGTGAGAATTAACATGAGACATTGAAAAATCGGTCTTTTGTATCATCTGAAAAGAGAGAGATGCATTTTCCTCTTCGTAACAGATTAAATGTTTGTATTCAGGGTTCCAGTTGACCAGAGAATGCCATTAAGCAAAACTGATTTATTTTATAGTTCACAACATTACTTCTGGCGGGAGAGGGCAGGCAGGAGGCTGGACTAGTGGGAACCATTATCTGAGGAATGTTGCCTTCGATTTCTGTGGAGATGGGATTTCGCCTGGTGCTGCTCCCCTTCCTGGCACCTAGCTCGTAGCTTCTCTGCAGCAGTTACGCCATGAATCAAGAAGCCATGAATGTAGATGTATGAACATGAAGCTAATCAAGATCGTCTGTCTGCACAATCTGACACAGGGATGTCCAGTGAGCTGGTCTATTAAGGCACATTTATTTCTACAGCCCATGAAAGAAAAACCTACGGGATTACAAACATATACTTCCCTAACTAAGCAAACAAAAACCTATTTCTGTGGCCCAAACACCTGCCTCCGGATCCTCAACAAGATACTTCAGCTATTTTAACACCATTCTCCTGTTTCAATGTCACAAATGGCAAAAATGGTGTGGTACTATGATTTATCCCCATTTCTTTGCTGCCTGTGCGGTCATACCAAGAGCACTGCCTTTATAGCATTGATTAAACATCAATGGAAACACATATAGCATGTATTGAGTGGGATAAACCCCCACAGTCCTTTGCTTTCCTTACCCTAATCCAGCATCCAGAGCATTTCAAACAAAAGCTTTTCTTTGATGGGAAGATCAGCATTTTCTAGCGTTTCCATCCAAAGATTCCTCTCCTACATTGCTGCATAATAAACTTGTCATAAGAGGGATCTTATTCAGATAAGCGTCTGCGTTTATGCTACAGAAATATTTGTTATATATAGACAAGATTATGTGTTCTCCCTCACTGAGCTAGATGGTATCTCAAGGACACACCCCAAGAGAGAAGAGGGAGGAAGCTATTCCATGCCTGGGCAGCACAGGAACAATTCCTCCCCATTTCTGTTTTGCTCCAATACCAACAGCAGATACTCACACACCCCCATTCCTATATGGACTTGGTCATGCTGGGGTGGTGCAATAGTTGGTCTTTGTCTTTCTCCATGCAATAGTTCATGAGTCTAAACCCAATCTCACAGCAACCATAGAAGTGTCTGGCTGCCCCTCGTGCCTTTATGTAAGCTCACATTCTACAATCCAGCTCAGGTACCTGTGTTTCTGGGTATGGATTCAGAGGAGTTATGAACAGGAATCTGCACGGCGAGATGAGAGAATACACAGAGAAAGTGTTTAAAAAAACGCCAACAACAATGAGCATTTAGAATAAATTGCAAATAGAGGTGCATAATTTGTGGTTAGAGAGACTGAGTGCTAGTCATTATTCAGTATCATTCATTTCTTTCCTCCAAATATATGTATGAAAGCCAGGAACTAATAATATTTTTATAAACAGGGAGGAGGTTTTCTTTTTTAAATTAGATTATGTTAAAAAATAATCTAGGATGACTGGAGTGAGATTGTACCTATACAGGGAAATTACTATACAGCCAAGTGAATCATTAATCCAAATATAATGTATAACTTCACAGCAAACGAAAGCCAGACATATTAAGAGTGAATTGTTTACAATAGAGAGTTACATATTAAAATGTATGTATAATTGTAACCTTCTGTTAATACCCTCTTGAAGAGAAGAAACACCAGTTCCAGGCTTTAAAATCCTATGTCTTAACTATGCTTAGTGTAGAGCTCTGTATGTAATGAGAGCAGCATACATAGGAGGGATTCTTGCAGATTAAAAAAAAAAAAAAGAAGAAAAAAACCCTCTCCTAATAAAGTGTTTAGCAGAAGTTGCTCCATCTTCATTTGTTTATATCAAAGGAATTCATTGTCATCTCCAGAGACAAACTTGGGGGAAA
The DNA here is from genome assembly GCF_000699105.1 of Pygoscelis adeliae. Classification (NCBI taxonomy): domain Eukaryota; kingdom Metazoa; phylum Chordata; class Aves; order Sphenisciformes; family Spheniscidae; genus Pygoscelis; species Pygoscelis adeliae. The sequence goes on from NW_008825558.1 coordinate 1,440,870, forward strand.
GAAAACGTGCTTTATTGAAAGCAAGACATATGATTTAATCTGATCTCACCAGAATTTCATTCTAGCCCTAGGAATGTTGCCCTGGTGACATCACACTTTGCATCACGCCCTCAGCCCACAGGCATCCATTGTAAGCTCTAGAAGAGACTGGGCATTAGCTGGGGATGGGAAAACGCACACGTTTTGGAGGTCTGATCAGGGCAAACAAATGCATCTTCCATCCCTGCTATTAAAAGAAGCCCAGAGCCTTGGCCTGGGTTTACACTGATTGCCTCCACCTCCTCCAGAAACACATCAGAGACAGAGCAACAGAGCTCCACATTTGCACCATGCTTCTTTCCCAAACCTTTGGAAAGTACTTGACAGAAGAGAGTAACTGTTAGGTCTTCTACCATTTAACCAACTCAACCACCATACACAGCTTCTCAAAGCAGTCTAGAAAGCAAAGAAATCAGGTTTCTAACTCTCTTCCCATTAAGAAATTGGTTGGAAAAGCCTTCTCATCACCCATTAAACCAGAGGGAAACAAGAAGAGAGGAAGAACAAAGAACCCCTTGAATGATACATGCTCATTTGCTAGTAGGCTGTTTGCCCCCTACAAGCCCATGATACTAAGTGCCATAACTCTACTCCACCAAGAATCCCCTAAATAGCCTTCTCTGCGTATTTGTTGCTTTTTCTATGCTCACATAAATTTGGCAATATGGCCAAAACCCAACTGCTTTCCTTGTCCCATAAAGTGCCCTGTTTCACTCATAGAGAAACCACTTCTGAAAAACAACCTCCCCAAATCCAATCCTCTTTGCTCCCATTGAGCTGGAGCCCTGTTGCAGCCCATCTCGGGTGGGAGCTGGGCCCTTGGGCTGATCCCCAGCACCATGCATTGTTTCAGCCCACCGGGAGCCAGCTGCTCTTCCAAGACCAGCAGCCCACTTACAGGCACCAGAGAAAGTGCCAAGATGCATTCACATAGCTCCAGCTCACTTCACACACCAATACACTGTGCAGTGTGTGCACAAGAGGCACATGCTGTCTAAGCTCTGGGAGCTTAGTAACAGCCTTTACAGCACTTTTTGGATATTACAGAACTGGAAACCAGGGAATACAGTAGTTCAGAAGATAAAGAGAGTAATGAAGAGATCTTATTCAGAGATGAAACTCCAGCATAGACCCCACTGCATCTGCAAGACCTACCAGGAAAATAACAGAAGCCACAGCCAACACAATGCTTGTGTGTATCACATGTATTCACATTTCAGTGTAATTTCCATGTAATCACATTTCAATATCTTTCATCTCACTGAATAAATAGATGGGACTTAAAATCCCTCAGACGATGTGGAGTACTAGTTTCCCAACACAGAAGAAGAACCCAGTCTCTCTTACCCCCTTTCCTAGAGCCAAATGCAGGAAAGTTCCTCTGCCAAGTCCTCTGGGCAGGTGGTAGACTCACCCGTCGATTGAACAAAGACAATGAGAAAGTGAAGATTGACTTGCTTGTTATCACAAGGTTCCCAGCTGCCTCACGCACACATTGGGAGGATAGTTGCAGAGGAGCTTTGTTGCAAGTGCCCCTCTTTTCCAATCAGTAGGCATCATCACAGCCAGAGAAGAAGCTAACACAGATGCTAGCATTGGAGTCATTACAGTGACACGTAATACTACAATCTTCTGGGCTATTGATTACTGTTGTTCTGGCATTGCAACCCAAAACACTGGAGGAAGTCAAGTGGAGAATGAGAAGAGGTGGATTTAGCACGCTGGTGAGCTGGTTAAAATACCTTTGCTGAAAAAAAAATGCTTTCAAAATCATAACTTTTGGCCAAAAAGTATGAATTTCGAGACAAAGGTTTTGCAGGTAGCTTGGGGATGTTTGTCTGGGTCTCCAACCTGCCAAATTAGTTCCCTAGCCACCCAGCTACCAATTATGCTCTCTCAGGTTATACTTTGTTTTGTTTTAGTGCAGTTTCATTCTGAGCTGCACCACAACCAAATTTTTGAAACGTCTCAAAAAATAGAGTGGTTTTCTGTCCCCGACCCCTCCTTAGCATTCAGATGGAGGTAAATAACTCTGTCATAAACTCTATGGGGAGTTTATTGATAACATAAAATGGTACATTTTGCTTTCAAGACATTTCTTATTACAGTCAGGAGAGAGAGGATGTGAGTCAGAAGCTTTCTTCTCAGTTTCACTTGGTTCATTTATTCACTTGGTTTACTGAAACCTAAGTAGCTGTTAGAGCCAGAAGTCCCGAGGCGCATGTGTTCTTTAACACATAACTTAATTTCCAAAACAAATAATTACAACTCTGTTTCTGAGTGTCACCCTTCCCGGGAGCATCCGATGCATATGCAAAAATGTAAAAACTTGAATGTTGAAGCTCCGCTGCAGCTAACTGCTCTCTGTTTCAGGGAGATTTACCCTCTACCCACCATTTCTTCCACTCCGGCAGTCATTTCTACATCTGGATTACTTTTAGATAGTTTGCTCCAAGCGAGCAAACGATGGCAGATCACTGTTTTTTCATCTACAGATCCCCCCAGAAAAAACTTACACATTGAACAGATCTCCCTTAACGTCAGATGGAGGTAACTCTCAGTTACCCCACAGAGAAAGCTTTGTAATTTAAAGGTTCAGTATTTTGCATTGTTAGAAACTGGCTCCTCCTCCCTTTAGCTGTAACACTGACCTAATTATACAGTCTCAACGCTACAGTGCAGTTTCGAGTTCTCTTGTTATGTGATGCCTGCAACAATATTTATTCACAAGCCATTTCAAATAAAACGTGTTGTTTTACTGCATTAACATCAAAGCCAAGCTTGTAGATCATACTGGTTTCATTTCTATGATATGCATACCCATACATACATGTATTTTTTATATATATACACACACACACGCACTCTTGCCCAAGACAAAAAGCAGTGCAGGGCTGCTTATAATAACAGCAAACAACAACTGATGCTTGTGATTTTGGATCTTGCAGCACGCACACGTCTTTGCGCCCTTCATATTGAAATCCACGCGTGGAGCAAAGAGAGGCAGCTGCCTGCACAGTGCCTCGCCCAGCCAGCCCCAGTACTGCACCAAGCACTGCTGCCTGCAGAGATGCCATCATTTCTGCCCCAGGGGGATCCCATTTTCTCCTATCCAGGTTAGCAGTAGTTTAAGGTGGAAGTCCATCTCGTCCAACATCTCTGTAGGTCAGTACAGATTTTTATTGCGCCTTCTTGCACAGGTAATGACTTGAGGTTGTGGATGGTTGTATTGCGATCATGAGTATCTTCCAAGATGGCAGTGCTGTGTTAGATAATTCAAAATGCTTGCCAGAAGCTTTTTGGTGAATTCTTATCTGCAAGACACCATTTCTGGTAGGCTAAGAGCAAGCTGTAGAGGTTTTCTCCACACCCAGTGTACCACTTGGGGTACTTGTGTAGAGTACACCATGAATTCACAAAACCAATCAAACCAGTCCACTTGTACACCTGGAATGTCTATCTATTCATAAAGACACATAGCTTTTCCTTGTGTTCGATAGTGGTTGAATTAAAAAGAAATAAATCAATGTATACTAATGAATGATTTCAATCATCTTAACCATGACTAGGTCAGTGTATCAAGAAGTAAAGCAGTAAAAGTGTCTGTTACCCTCTTTCTAATTTCCCTATTCTCCACCTCAACCCTTTTCTTCTTTTAAAAGTTGAAACTGAACTTTTAAAGAGAAGAGTAGTTGGAAATCAATATCAATAGTGAGCTATAACATGGAACTTTGTGCCAAGTCACATTGAGTAATATTGATTTGGCTAAAATATATGCTCATGAAACCAAGCCCTTTCATTTTGAGGTATTTTTACTTTTGGACTCTAAAATCTTTGCATTCTCTAAAGTCCCCATACTCTTCCTTCCTCCCGCTCCATTTTTCTTTTTTTTTTTTTTTTCCTTTGTCTCTGAAGATCTGCATAAACCTTTTTTACAACTAGCCAAAGAAGAGGTCTGGTCCAGAAATAATGTAGGGTCCTTAGTTCCTTTCTTCAATTAAGTTGTGGGAATATAAACTATTTGGTGACAAACATTCAGCCATTTGGGAAGACGGGGCTCAAATTCTCCTACTCCTCACTCATCAGCATGGGAAAGGAAAACATTAGCTAAGAGAGCTGGAGATCTTCTCTTCCCTGTCTTGGTTTGGCCAGTGCAAAATAGTTATGTCCATACTGTCTATAGGGGCATGGTTCAGCATGAGCCAGCAGAGGCAATGTGAGAAGGTAAAGCCAAAGACCTGAACTGGAATAATAGCATAAATACTGTTATCACATGTACATGGGACAAACTGTGATCCTTCAGATGTTTCCCTGCAGACTCACCATTTCTCTTTGCCAAATCTGAACTCTTCTTGCACAACATAAAGCTTTCCCAGCAGAGGTGGCCTGGGCAGCATCTTATTTTTTCATTGCCAGCAAGTATTTCTGAGAAAGGCTAGAACAGAGCATGCCAGAGTCTGGAATTAGATAGAAATTAATTGCATGTAATTACTCAAGAGCATCAAGTATCTTTTGGGGATTTTATACTTATTGTTATTGTAATGATGTTCAATTTGCAAATACAATTATTGTAAATTAGTCTATTGATAACTTCAGCCTTCCTATTGTGTGTGATCACGTTGCCAGATTTCTTGTGGTCTTTTGAAACGAGAGGGTTTTTAGCCTTGATGAAGACACAAGTAGAGCTGAAAACTGACTGCTGTTCTCACAACAGCTTTCTGTTACTCAGAAGTGGGGAATTGGTAAATTATTAGCTTATGATTAAATTACAATGTCGCTGCAACATCTAAGAGGTCAAAGTCATAAACAAACTTTATTTTCGTCTTTCACCAGAAGCCTACTAATAATAAAATAACACATATTTTCTTAGCAATCTTTCTTCTTTGATTTGATTTTATTTCTTATTTTTTCATTTTATATCCACTTGGGTTGCTCTTATCATTTCATGTGAAGTAGGACTGCCAATGCTCCAGACAGGTGTTGGGAGGGCTAATAAACTGATGCTTAAAAGCCCTTCAAAAGCCAGTTTTTATGTAAAATATGTAAGATTGGTTAAACATTTTCCTTCTTGAGCTTCCTCACAATGTGTAAGCAGGCATTAATATGCACAAATAGAGAAAGAGGTCTGAAAATTTTCTGTACTGGAGTATGCATTCAGCTACAGTCGCTGATGCTCATTGCTTGCCTGTTTGGCCTCAGAAATGCCCTAGGTGTGCTGCATCCTGACAATTTAGTACATTGTTTGGTCAATAAAACCTACAGAAGAAAAAATCCTATAATTATAGGGAAAAAACTATAGCACAGTTAGAAGGGGGAATGCTGAGCAACATAGAGAGGTGCAAGACAAAGAAGTTATAAAAATGATAAAAGAGGGAAAGGAAAACCATTGAAAGGAAAATTCTTCCTCTCAGGGACTCTTTTCCTTCCCCCCAGAAAAAGTTTTCTTCTAGCCTCTTCCCTGTGCAGGGAACTACACACATCGTCCTCTGCATAGCCTTTCCTCTTTACGTTCACTTCCTTTGAAGTCAATTTTCCAGTTAAACATCTTCCTTCTCTTCATCCAGCTCCCCTTTTTCAACAGAAATCCCTTTCCCCCCCTATTTTTTTCCTTGCCCAGTTTGGATATTTTTCCATATGGTTTAAACTGGAGGAAGGAAAATCCAGGTTAAATATTAGGAAAATCCTCTTTGATGGTTCGGACAGTAGAAGCACTGAAACAGATTGCCCAAGGAGGTGGTGGAGAGTCCATCATGGCATGGTTTTTAAGGAATGAATTCAACAAAGGTGTGCTGGGGATTTCCTAAGTCTGGCTGGTCTTGCCTTGGGACAAGAGGATGGAACAGATGACCCCTTCAGATCTCTTCCAGCCTTATGTTTCTGTGATTCCTTTCACACCTCTCCAGGGTCTGAGTGTATTTAAATGGCTCAGAGTGTGTTGATGCTTAATTAAAACTTTACAGCACACGGCAAGTGTGTAAACCTGTAGAAACTATTTTTCCGGGGTCACTGTGCTTACATCCAGAAAGGTGCTGAGACAGGCACACACAAACACACGTGGTGTTGTAAGAGTTGTGCTCATCATTTATTTATGAAGTTTATAATCTGACACTTAAAAAACCATATGATCCTAACAGGCTCCAGCATTCCACAGTTGTTGAAATGTCACCTCTCAGATACAGATATTGATTTACAGTTTGAGACCAAGTACATTGTATTCTGTGCTAACAAGCCAGTACAACTCTACTTGACATTTCTCAGTGAAGGAGAGGGCTAAGTCATGCTTGGTGTCATTTGTCAGAAAGCACTGACTTTTGTGGGTGTATTTTAACATTAGGCTCTGAACTGGGGAGCCTGTAGACATGGGTCTGTTCTGCCTGGTCAACTGGGTGACGGTTAAATGAGAAGAGAGTGTCAGAGCCAACAAGACTGCAAACAGGGTTTCTGAAGGAGCTTGGTAGGGGGAGACCCATGAAAAACAAGGTCTAAATGAAACCTGGTCACTTGGATGCTTCTCTGACTTGTGAAAAAAGTTTTAATTTCTTCTCTTTCACAGCCCTCTCTCTCACAGCTTTACTGAGATCTCCAGGCACCTGAGTCAGCCACTGGCTGATAGTTACTCCAAAAAATTTTTGCGCCCTAGAGTATGTTGACGTTTTTTGAATAATCACCTAAAGTGAGATAACCCAGCTGAAATCCATGTTGTCCGAAATGCTAAAAATAGGAGTCACAGATCCTGGAGAACACATAAGCTGGCACACAGGGAATAAACCCACGACATCGGTGGTGGACAGCTGACCACCAGGGAGGCAGTGAGAACAATGTGGTAGACACATTGAAACACAAGATCTCAAAAAACTGATTATGCTTCATTTGCATGGAGCTGACTTCCAGATCAGAAGGCAAAAATCTCTGTTCCAGCAAAGCTAGTAAAAAAACTGCTGACACCACTGGGACAGCAGAAAAGTTTTCAAGACTTAACTTGAACGTAAACTTCCAAAAACTAAATCCCTAGTGAAGAAATCTGTATATTTTTCATCACATTTCCACTGGTACTGAGCCAGGTACAACACATGATTGCATTTTCTGCTACTTTTTAACCAAATTGTAACTCCAGAATCTGTCCCAGGCACTGATCATTGTGTACACCAAGCCGGGCATGCAATGAATACACCCTTCTTAATGCCCCCATCCTTTAACCACAGCATAAAGTCAGGGAGGGACTCCCCTTTCTGAGAGTCTTGGCCAAGGTCTGCTGCTTACTGCAGTTTTTAACTGCTGTTTTCTAGAACATTTAGGCCTGGGTAACTCACTTGGAAAGAGCTTTGCACTGAATTGATAATGCTCACGGCTTCAGCATGATATAACTACTTACTTTTGCTGTCTGTGCATTTGTTGATAGAGACACCATCTTGTGAAGAACAGGTGAATTTCTGGTAACCAGAGGTATTAGCAGATTGTCTTAAATTCCCTTCTTTCTTTCTAGGCTTCTAACTTGGCTGCCTGCTTTACTTAAAAATAATAGATTTCCTTTAGATGCCTTGGTCCAAAATTTCTCCTGCTTATTTAAAGAACTGATTGTCTGCTGTCCAGATGTTATTTTGCTGAAAGATAAGCTAGAAGATCTACTGAAGCCTTTTTATCATATTTCTAATCCAAAGCGTTCTAATGACGTTAACCTTGCTAATATTATACTGAAGAACTTCCATTCAGGCTTTATTTTTCAAAAGAGCTTTTAATGTTTTGCTTTCTGATGCCACCCGTTATTTATTTATTTACTGTGATGCTTTGTGGTGGTGGTGGGTGCCCGATTGCACCAGTGGAAGGATATGCAATCAAACTTGCAACAAGACAGTAGTCTCTGATTGTGATCAGCTGCAGCTCATTATTCTCTCAAGGATTCCTTGTGCCAATCGATGATAAACAATGTGTAATCACTTGCAATTGATTGCAAATCAGATTGCATAGACTGGCATGTGGAGTCCTTGACGGAATAATGAGCAATGCCTTTTGCCCACTCCTGGGTCTGTAAGGCCCACATGCCATTATCTGAGAGCTCCTCTCCTCTCTTTGACTCAAATGCTAAGCAGATCGTGAAAGATGTATCAGGTCAAGGTTGTGCTTATTTTTGGCATACAACATTTTGGTCATTTGTTTCATATTGGTCTTGTCTCTCCTTATGTGTGCTCCAGGGCTATATTTTACTGGGACGTTACCGTCTGTGCAATGTTGCAGAGACAAAATCTGAAGGGCAAAGGGATGTTTATGATTCAGTCCATCAATAGTGCACTAAATCTATTTTCCTTTCCATAGATTTCTAAATCTCTCTATTTTCCCCTTCAAAACTGGAGTGACAGCTCAGTTTTGAAGTAGTTGTTAGAAAAATGGTCTGGACAAGTCACAAGTAACAGAGGAATAAGCCCCCGCTGATTTGTTCCAAAGCCAAGTAGGATATCTGGTGAGTTCAGCTAGGTTTTGCTATTTAGACTTTTACCTTCTAAAGTAGTGTTAATTGGATCTGGTCCATTGACTACTGGTGGCCTGAAAAGCACCACAAAAAGCAGTCAGTGAAATTATGGCAAAAATAAGAAAAGACGGCAAACATCTTCAGTAGCTGCTTTCTGATTGACGTTCGTGGATGCCACCAGGCATAGCTGGCACTGTAATTTAAAACAGTGGTAACCAAACACTAATATTTTGATTTTAGAGTATTTTGTTTATCTAGTTTTTAAATACGTTGTTATTTACCGATCTCCCTCCCAGCTTTCTGGGCCAGAAATCTTTTGTTCATAAAAAAGGTTGGTGGTTTTTTCATTAAAAGAGGTCAAGAAAGATAATTTCTGGATGTTTTAGTTTTTCAGGCCTAGGTGTATATGAGGCTGCAATGATCACATTCCAAGTACTGATCTTAGAAGAGGACATGAAAACCCGTCTGATTTCCACATGAAAATATAAGCAAAAAAACCCTATTAAAAAATACTCATGGAGTAGGTTGTTCAACTGATAGTGGATTCTTTTGACTTCAAGCAAGCAGGGTTTTGGCTTGATCTTTATATTTAAATGAGAAAAGAATAACATTAGCATTCACGGAATATTTTGATTGAGATAATAATCTCTATTGATAACATAGTTCCTTTTAAACATCTGTAAGGCAATCAATTGGAAACTGATGCACTGCTCTAATCTTACTTTAGAATCTGGTTCTTAGTAAGGACTTGAAAACCATAAAGGACCAAAAAGTAGACTTTAATGGAGATGAAGCTTTTCTAGTAAGTATGCTTTTAAAATATATTTTAATGGGTTTTTTCGGAAGAAAATTTTCTTCACAGTTTATGTAAACCAATGTAGCTCCACAGATTTCAACAGAATTAACTGATTTACTCAAATATCAGTGAGGTCAGGGAGAAAATTACTGAATGAAAAATGCACGGCTAATAATTAAAGAGATGGCCTGGTTTTGTAAATCTTTTTCCAAGTGTTTCATTAATAGCCATTGGTGTGTTAAAGTACAACTTTTTGAAGCTGCAGTGTAGCTTGCAATTGCTTTTTTATGAGCATCACAACAGCCATCATTAAAGAGATAAAGCACATATATTATCTGCAGCAGGCTTCTAGAAAAATATTATTCCCAAGGGAATTTCCCCTTCAAAAACAAAAAGGGTCATGAATTAATTTCAAGTCCATTTTCCTTCACTGACCAAAACTGGTATGTCAACAAAGGAAACAAGTAGACAAGTTTGAGGTTTTTGCCCCTCGGAATCTCAGTTTATAAGCAGAAACAGAAGGAGATATTTTCTTAGCTTTTCTTTTAAAGTACAGTCTTATCAGAGATCTGAAATATGCCAAAATTCTCCAGTATTTTAAAAGGTTACATATTTGAATAGTTGGTTTAAATTACCTACATTAGAAACAAATTCCCAGCAATTCACCTCCCAAACTTGAGAACACACTCTAAAACTATGTGAAGCTTTTGAAACATTACATACAAAATGTGAGCCAAAGTGTTTTGGAAAGGAGGGAGCAATTTCTCACCATGTGAGCCGTCCCTGCACAGCAATGGCCAGCAGCAATTCACACCGTTGACTTTAACGGTTTTTGAATCAGGCCCTTATACCCTTTCCAAAAAGAATTTTGCTTGTTGAATTGAAATATTCAGCTCTGAGCAGCACTGGCCCAGGACAAGGCATCGCCGCACACGAGCTGTGCATTTGGGTGGTATGGTATTCACGGGCAAGTGACTGTGCAAGATTCATCGCTATGAACGGGATACCTCAACGGCAATAGGAATCATAGGTCCCAATGTCGGCAGGGGTTTAGCAGCTGACTTTCATTGCTGCTTGAGGTACACATACAGACAGCATCTCCCTCGCAAGCAAAGGGCCTCCTCTCTCCATCTGCTCTCCAAAGAGACAACTTTCTGAAGGCGGTGCTGCAAGAATTCACCATTCCCCCCATGCGGAGCACAGCGAGGCACAAAGCATGGGGCTGGTTGAGTTACGGGGCTGTAAACCTGCCATGGTTGGCAGGAGAGCAGTTATGAGATGAGCTTTCATCTGCCCTGCTGAAGAGGAGGGTGATTTATATGTGGTGTGTGTCTGCTCGGTGCTTGAGCTGGACAGACAACTTTATATTGGCTTTGTTACACGTCTACAAAGAGGAGAGCTCTAACCAGCCTTGTGATAAAGGGATGATGAAGGTGTGGATGGCATGCTGGTATCTTTGCTGTGCCTACAGATTTCTTGTGTAAGAGGAGTTGTGATGTGGTGTAAACTGTGGGAGACATCCTACATAGTTTTATCTATTTACACTGGAGCTTTTGTATGGCAGATATCCAGCATTTTACATGTGTCTCCTAATTGAGTCAAAATGTTGGCCAGTTTACAAACAGAGTGGACACGGATATTCTGCAAACTGCTTGGTAAATAATTATACCCAGGTTTGTATTAACTGCTTTTGCTTTCTGCAGCGTGCTGATGGAAATATGCAATTGGTGAGCATCTGTGATAGGTGCTTGGTTTTTTTCTGGTTTTGTCTTACTGTAGAAAAAAGCAATTTAATTACAAGCACCAAAATAGATAAAACATAATTTGTTTCTGCTTTGACATTTGCTAAGGATTTTAAAGCATTAAACAGTGAAACAAGAGCTATAGTTCTCACTATAGATAAATAATTGCAGCAACTGTGTAGAATGATGAAAATACTAAGGCAGGATTTATATCTTCAGTGTGATAGTAAAGAATATACAAACTCTCTTACAGTGAAAATTCTTTCCCTGAGTGTATATATTGTTTGCTGTGTTGAGCAACACTTGTAAACCAGAGGTGAACAACCTGTGCACATCTGAGAATCGGACAAGGTTGTCCATACCAAAGAAGCAAGAATGCTTTTAACCAGTGTCAAAAACAAATACAGCATAAAATATGGATTGGTGACGTTGAGAGACTTAATTTAGACAAGGGTTGTGTTCAACTGCAGGGAAATCTCAAGGAATTTCAAATTCTCTTGGCCAAAACCTTCTAAGAATCATTGTTTTCATGAGATTGTATGTGTAGCATATACAAATGGTCCTCTGGGCTTGGAGGTAACTTAGCACCAAAAAAAAGAGAGTTTGGATTTCAAAATCCAGCTTAGCTCATTCTTCCCTAATGGTAACAAATTCAAGGAAGAAAAATATATTAAAACATTATGAAAGTGTGAGAAAGCAGATTTAAACTTGAACCATGGAAAGATGGTGGGTCTGTATCACTGGCCTATGCCTATTTGACTTGCTACTAGTATACAGAGTCTTCTGTCAGACAGTGTTAAATTGTTGAGCAATGTGATATATTGTTGGAAAGTACTTGGAAAACGTTCATGACTGAAGTGTGATTTACAGGTCTAGTCTTACAAACAGCAGCACACAGTGCACGAGAGAACCTTTTTACAACATTTTTGAGCAGAGACGCCATGCCGTACTGTGCTTTGCAGGTAGCTCAGTACATTTTTCATCCAAAACAAGTTAAGTTTTATTTTCACCTCTGCAAATCTTTAAAAACTTTTCGTTGAAGATGAAGCCTTTATTATATGGTGTATATTACAGAAATTAATAAAGCTAATGAAATCAGGCACTGTTGGTTCATGTGTGATTCATCAGTCACACATCTCTCTTCAATTTGCACAGGTTTGGAGCCTACTTCTCACTTACACAAAAGTCTCATTGTTAGTTTAAGAAATCCTCGTATAAATAGAATCCATTTTCTGATGCACCATAAAATATCTAATAGCAATGAATGATTATAGTCACAAGAGCTATTTTGGCTGGACTCATGGTAGTTCCCTAGGTCCAGGATTAACACCACTTTCTCTGCATTTTGAGAACAGAGGAATTGTCAGTATCCTCCAACCAGCACTGACTAAAACCAGATGTTTCAGTGGAAGAAACCTCTCATTAGGCTCGTAGGGAATGAGCTTTGAAAAACTGGTTTGCTTGTTTGTTTGTTTGTTTTAACAAAGGGGAGTGTAAATGCACCTGAGTGTAAATGCAAATTGGGCTTTTTGAGTTTCATGTTGATACAGCAAAGCCTAAAGGAAATGACAAAAATACCCAGCCAACAAACAACCCTATTCAGTTTGTGGTTTCAGAGATAAACTCCAGCCCTTGAGGATTACTGAAGGCAAGTTCAGGTTAGAAATTCTGCCCTTTGGAAATTCTGCTTTTTGTAGTAAAAGTCCCAAATTGGTAAGGCAAGTTTCATTCTGAAGAGCTCATGTAGGGCTACCTTCATAGCCAGGTATTTAGCTTGTTTAAAATTGTGTTATTTTGGTTGTAAAGAAACAAGAGATGATAAGCTGGGACTTTGAAAGTGGCATTGACACGTGTCTTCAAGTTGGACGGGTTTTTAAACAGTAGCAGAGAGGCAGGATAATACGAAGCTCAGATCCAGCAATGCCTCCAGTACAAACACCACCCAAGGAAGAAGGATGGAGGGTGGTGTGTGCTCTGGCTGTGGATAAAAGAACCTAATTCAGAAACCAAGCATGAGGTGAGGCATCCCGGCTGAAGCGGCTTGCTTTGAAAATTAACTCCTCTCTCCAGGCAGTCCTGTTGTGTCCCATCTGCGATCGAGGCGTATTTGCCTGACAACTGTAATGAAATAGGGGTTTGCACTAGGCAGGCAAATACTGAGGTAAATATCCAGACCTTTGTAGTCATGGACGCATACTTCAGCACTTCTTTTCCCCTTGTCTGATATCTATCTGGCCATCAATATAACACTACAATATAGGGTTATGGGCAATTAATAGAGATTGAATGTTCAATTCCAGCCCAGGCTGAGTTGTTAGGAGTCAGTACAACCTGCAAGTAGCCTCTGTGGCAGGAATGATGGTGCCAGGACACGCTGCCTAAAGGACGTGTGGATGAACACAGGACCATTGCCCTGGCTTGCTCAGCTCATGGCTCTAGTACCAATGTGACAGGGTGATGGGATGAGAAGAAAAAGAATGCACGTGGCCTCTGCCAATAATAATATCTATCTACCTAACTTCAGGTAAGTCACTTCGTCTGACTCATGCTACCCCTGCAGATTGGACACTGCAGCTCTCTCTCAGAGGGGTTTTGGGGAGTAAAAGTCCTTTAGTAATCCTGAGGGCTCTGAACAGTGCAGAACCCCATGACAATATATGCAGAGGGGTAGCCCCCACCTCCTTCCTACTTGCAGGGTTGAAAATCACTACCATCAGACCCACGACGCCAAGGCTATAGGGAGAAATATTCATACCAGAGGAGGGGATCCCCGAGGGCTTACACGTTTTCTGCATGAATAATCTTGTGTGCCCCCATTGTGGGTCTTTGCCTGACACTGAGTTCTATGTTTGGGCTCTGGCAGCTAGAGAGGTGTGCTCCGACGTGGCACAACAAGATGGCTCAGAAAAGCACACCTCACAGCAGTGAAACTTGGTGATTTTTTTAATCGGGTTTTTTTCCATTTAAAAACAAAATTCCAGTGAAATAACAAGTCCTTAAAACATGTATTATTTATTTTCAACAGAGTAAAAGAGCCCCTACAGTATTTTGAAAGAATGTTTTTTTGATAGGTCTGCAGTGATAACGTTGGAAGTAACTAACAATTATGTTATTTTTGTCCTCGCTAATAATGCTCAGAGAGCAATTGATGTTTCTTTTAGAGTTAATAAGAAACATTTGCAGCAAAAGCAGGAACTGTGGAGATAAAGCAATTGGCAAGAAATAGTATGTTTAAATACCATAAAACAGCCAGTATCCAAACAGGTGTGAGATAAAGTGGTATAAATAAACTACTCTGTATGCAGCCCATCACACAGCAGAGTTGTGTAAAAAATTGCATGAAATAACTTCACTCGTATTCAGAGGAAAATATAACAAAACCGATCCTTGTGTCTCCTAATTGGCTTTAGCAGCTGAGAAAACACTTCTCATGTGGAAATTTCTAAAAGTTAAAAGTTGTTCTGTAAAAATGGAAAACAAACAAAAGAAGCAGTCAGTTTTGCAAACCTTTTGGAGAAATTGTATCTAAATTTTGTAATCCTCTTCACCAGTTAAAGCCAGTATCCTGAAGAGACAGTGGAACCTCTTTCAACCTTGCAAAGTTACGCCTGGCTCTTTTAGTTATTCTGCATTGCCTGGTGGCATTACTATACTAGATGATGTCTGTGTTATTTTTATTGGTGCTGCTTTCACAAACACACAGACATTTGCCCTTTCTTCATCCAAACATTTGGTTGCATTAAGGGTTGTTTGGTTTAGATTAAAGATTTTCTTTTTTTAAGACCAGTCTAATGCAAAGTAAATCAGCACTAGCAAACATGAGGTGAAAATAATTACCCATGCTCACATGACTGATAAGCAGAACTATGGAAAATGGCTCACAACAAATCCACCTGGTTTTTGTGGCTCCTACAAATAAGAAGCTGCAATAGGTTCATTGAAAGGTTTGTCAAGATCCATTGACCTTTCGGGTAAGTGGAACAACTTGTATTTTTTGTTTAATCAGCATGTGAATTTGTTCAACGTGTGAATTTAGGTGACATATTATGATTTTTGTGAGTCTCACTCACTGTCTTTGGGTTCTTTCAAACTCACGTTAAAGGAAAACAAGAACTTACATGTGTCAGTGTGCATGTAGATACCCACAACATGAAACTGCTGAATTTCAGATGGTTTTAGAAATTAGAGCTTTCAAATGTTCCTCACTGTAACTCCCTTGTTTGTGAATCAGGTCCCTGGACCCAGCTCTGTGCAGTCCAAGCTGTGCAAAAAGCCAAAAGGGAAACCACAGCATGTCTTTGGAGACTCATCCTCTGGCCTATAATACAGTGTGAGCTGGAAAAAGGAGCCTTTCCACTGATACTCTTTGCTGACAAAACCCTCCCCATAATTTGTGTTCTGCGTAGCATGGAGGAGTCCTTAAACACAGTGACTTGGTTCCCACCCAGTGCCTGGACTAAGGGAAACATGCTTTATATAAAGCAAATGCTTGCTTCTCTGTCATTCTGTGCTGGGAAGATTCAGAGGGGCTGATCTGGAGAGTACGTAACCTGTGTTGTTGGTACCCCACTCACAGCCTGCATACACTGGGATTGCTCTGGACCACCCTTCCATAATCGGGAATAGATAGACATAATATCCAGGTGGACATCATGCTTGTTTTGGAGTCCTTTGAATCAATCACAAGCAGGGCTCCCCTGGCCAAGTCACACCCAAATAAATACAGTGTTACAGAAGAACTTGGGCCCGTGGCTCTTCAGGAGCTCATGTTTTTAGCTTCTAAGCTCATTGTCTCAGGCTTGCTGCATGAACAGAGATAATGGTGGCTGTATGAGGATACTCCCATGAGATGCCCACGTGGCGCAGCCAGAGCAGCCCCATGCTAATCAAACTCAAGATGCACATGGGATTCGCTCTGGTGCAGCATCAAACAGATGTGAACTTGCTTTGGTTGTCCAAGCTGGTGCCCCTTTCTGACATGCACTGTGTTAAAAAAGCTGCCAGGAGAGCTCAGAGTTGCAATGTGTGACACTGAATGGTGTGTACACACTTCGTAAGAGCAGAGGTGTTCAGAGAGCAACTGATACAGTACCGAAAGAAACACAGAAATGGGAACACTTCTTCTTTGAGTTAGCTCTTTTCAGTTAACCACCGATAGATGTGATAAACTCCCAGTGCTGCTGCTAATAAGTAAAGGAAAGGAAGCCAATGTTCTTTTATACTCTGACACATGGTGCATTTTGGTTTCACTCAGAGTAGCAAACCTTTCTTTCTCGTAGCAAGTATTATAAATAGGCCCACTTCTTATCAGATCCTCCTCTTAATGTTTTTCATTAGAAAACCACAGTCAATTTTAGATAATTGTTAGAGATAATCTCAAATTTGTATGTAATGTATGCCCCAGTTCTAAGAAAAACATGACATTGGGGAAGGTACTGCCTGCCTAACCGCTTTTCATTTACAAGACTGGTATGAGATCTCTTGTTCTTGTCAAATGAATTCTAGTGTCTTAGACATTCAGACTCCTATCTCTCAAAGCAGATAAAATTTTAACTTGCTAAGTATTTATTGTCTTCTATATTTTGTAACAGCTTCTGAGCAGTGTGTTCAGGGACTGAGCACATGTCCTGCCAAACGAGAAGAAAAAGGTTTCCAAACAGTCTATGCCAGAATTTGCAATGGCATATCTGACTCTTTACGCTTTCCTGTGGGAGTCAATTTTACTTTATTTGACAGCAGTGGCATTTGCTGCCAGAAGAATAAAGACAACAGTTGTTTAAAAAAGTACGTGTGTCACCCTGCACTATCAAACAATCTGCTCCACATTGCAAGAGATTTAAGATGAAACGAACAGATGAATTCCCAGGACCAAGGAGAAAAAGTGTTTCTAACACCAAAGGAGAACGGACGTTCATCTACCAATAAGAAAGGATTAAAAGCAGATTGCAAATATTCCATTAAGCCTTCGGGAAAGGACAAGGAGCAAAACCAAAACATGACGAAAGTTTTAAAAAAAAGCATTATGCATTGTCCTTCCAGTCCAGTTTTCTGTTCAGTATAATTGCTGGATATTTCTCAAATAGCATGAAAATAAATATAAAATATACTGGCATTTGGGCCTATATGAAAATAGACAGAGCAAAAAGCAGTCTCTGATCTTCCACTTTAAGAAAGGCAATGGGGAAATAGAGGTGCAGTGATTTCTTTGGGATGCCAGAGAGAGAAGTGAGGGACTTAGATATCCTGGTCTTCCTAGTCCCAAGCAAAGACATCTATTCCCTGAGCAATGTTTACTTTAACAACTAGGGCTGAATGTTGCAAATATTTGTACCTGAATTATCTCAACATTTTGAAGACTATGTACCTTGAATGAAAATTAGTGGAAAGAGTTCTTCCTGGCATGCAGAAATGCTAGGAAATTCTCACATCATGTACGAAATTTCAAATCTGCCTTTAGGAAAAGCCAAATTCCTTCATAAATTAGCTCCTTCTCATTGGCAAAGGTGAGTTGGGTCAGGCAAAAAAGCAAACACAAGCCTACTTTTAACTTTGTGAGGAAATTTTAAACCCCATAAATTTCAATACATTTTGCCTTTTATTGTGAAGTCCTGGCATATTTCTAATAGCAAGTTTCTTAAACAAAGTTCAGCCCTGCTATTTTATACTCTCTGTTTATGATATGTGTGAATGGACATGTATCCAAGTTTATAGCTGACAGCCCCATCAGAATGTCAGCCAGACTGGAAGTCTGCAGATTTTTGGGGTCAGCCCCATTTTTCACTCCCTGTGGTCCACGAAAATCCACTGTTTACAGATCTTAAGATAATAGAGGGACCAAGGTGTCTTCACCCAGAGTTAACTGTATTTCAAACCATCAGACATACACTTTTTTACTCTGATACACACCCATAAAACCATCTCACTTTCATGCTTACTGGTGAGGAATAATAAACTGAAGGTTGATAGCTCTATTTGTACACAATATCTCTGCTAATAAGCCTCATTTCTTATCTTGCTATTCCTGTCTGGCACCTCAAAAGAACAGAAAATGCTAATAAGATCAGAAGGTATAGTGTTTTTAATAAAGTGATACATTAAACTCATTTTCATCTGTGATCAGAAGCCTTTCCATGTAGACTTAAAGAAGTTAAAAGTTAATGTATGTATGACACAGATTAGCTAGCCTGGGGTATCGTAGAAAAAAACAATCTGCTTTTCCATGCAGATTATTCTTGCGGCTGCATCAGCAAATTAACAAATGAAGGGAAAATATAAAAAAACACAACATGGAAAACACAACTCATGCTCATCAAAAAATACCCATTAGATCATAATGTATCTACAGCAAAAATGTATTTTAAGATTTCAAAAGTAGGAACTAGTAGATTTGCACTAATTCATTGGTTCTTGCTGTCACTGTAGCGCTTTTTAGATCAGCAAAGCTCTGCTGGATAACTCATGTCATGAGTGTGTCCATCATAAGAAAAGTCATAAAACACAAGAAGAGCCTCTATTTCCTGTTTTAAAACTATAGGTACTTGTCTGACAACAAGATAAGTTTGACCAGAAAGTCCATACTAAAAAGCCTCAGGGTGAAACTTAACCCTCTATAGCTGATTAACCATTTAATAAACATGCTGGCAAAAAGGCCAAACCATTGTCTGCACTCTTCTGGTCAAGGACAAGGGTAACGTTAACTTTTAAGAGGCACATTTTGTTTGCTGAAGCACACAGCATGCTTCCAAAAAGTACCCTCTTATTGGACCAGTTATCACAGGAAGGTTTATAACCCCCATCTCTTGCCTGCACAAAAATCAGATTCACATTTAAACAGTGTTCTTTCTTTCAAACATCTACTAAGTGACTTATTTGCAGAAATACAGGTGTGGATTCTTTCTCCCTCTCTCCTCCTTCCCCCTTGGCCCCATGCTGAATTCATCTCCATCATAAGGGTGAACCAAGACCACAACCTTCAGCAGGGGTCCACTGCACTGATGGCAGTTAGAGGATAAAATTTATCATACAGACCCCAGAAGGCACTTTTCTCCCCCAGTCTCCAGCCTGACTTCCTATACAGTTGTGAGAGGATGCTAATGCTAGCACACTCCCTTGCAATTGGTTACGAGCTGCTTTCTTCATTGCATGGGGCTACACAGCAAAGGACCATGGAAGCCTACACCCAGATAACGCTCCTGAGCTACCTACAGCTGTGGGGCCCTGCACGGGATGAGCCTGCATTTCATCATCCAACTCTAGTGCAATTACAGCACAGTGATGATGATGATGACCAAAATATGCATCCCACTTTCCAAGTGCAGCATAGCAGAGAGTGGTTTTGGCTTAGTTGCTCTAAACAAGGCACTGATTAGCTAGTAATCAGCAAGCGATTAGCAAAGACAACTGGGTCACTTGGAGTTCAGCATGTGCATTGTTTGCTGGGAGGCACTGAAATGCTCGTGCTCAGCGTGAGCACACATGCTGATATGATTGTCCACCGCAGACATCCATTCAACAAACTTGGTTTGGGAAATCAACTTGCGTCCCATAAAATTTTAAGCATAAATATTGCAAAATAAGAATCATAATACTGGCTGGCTTTATAAAGCGTTATAAGATGTAGGTTGTTAATGGTTTTGATTAAATAGCTCCAGTACGTAACACATAATCAGGAACACTGTGATATAATAAAGAACCATCTTTTTTTTCCAAAGATTATTATAAACAAGCTGTACCACATTGTTCCACAGCCTAGCCACGATAGCTCAGTATCAGATCGGGAGGTACCAAAAACTGCTGATAGCAGGTTTGCGTAAAGAGTACTACAACTACAGAGTAGCCCTTTCTGAGTACAGGCACACCAAGAGTCACCCACAAAACCATAGCTGACCTCAGTCAGAAGGTCTTCATTAGGGGCCAGCTGACACCCCTTGTATTTGTAGACCTCCTCCTGCTCCAAATCAAAGCTTGTATTGACTTTGGTGAGTCAAAGCTACGTCCTGTGAAACCTGAGTCATAGTTCAGCACTTTTATTCTGTGTGCCACCTCCTAGATATCAAGGGAAATATGAGAGTCATTTTCAACCACTTAAACAACGGAGCTAAACTTGCACCTGAGGCAATTTCATTGTCTCCACATCTTCTGCTAGACTAAAGTGTCCAGTGTATCATAGTAACTCTTCACTAGATATGTTTGAAATCTTGTTCTTCCTGTGTGGAGGTGGTGAAATGGATATAGTCTCACTTCAGGAGAGCAAGGGCAGGCAATCCCCAGTGATGGCATTTTGGCTATCTGGAAGAAAACAGATTTTTATACCTACACATTTGTCCCTTCCTTGCTAAAATGGTGGATGTCTATTCCTGCCAAAGGAGGATTTTATTAATTGTATGAAAATGCTATTAATTTCAGGAGTCTCCATCTTCTCTGCCAAAAGAGCTCCATGCAAGGAGCTCATAATCTTGAAACTCAAAATCTAGCAATCATCACAATATGTCTGTAGGAAACATCCTTTCTTCACACGCTGCCCCTTCCTTCTCCCATTTTATTTCCCTCTCAATAACAAAACAGAAACAGAAACATCTTGTAACTAGCACAAGCCTCATGAGTGGTAACACTGCGTTCCTGCTTCCCCAGCACGTTGCTTCCCCTTCGCCTGCAAATAAGGAACTCATGATCTTT
>NW_008825558.1:1461620-1477472 GCF_000699105.1 Pygoscelis adeliae
TTTCTCTGCAGCAGGACTCTGTGCATCGTTAGGACTGAGTAATGGCTGGGGTGCATGTGTGTGTGTGTGCACATGTGCAATACATACACATAAATTTGTGTCCATATATATATAAATAACATGATTAATAGTGCCAGAAACTTGACCCTTAAGACTCCAGCTAAGGGCTTTAATACGCTGCTGTACAACAGGCCTCTTAAGTGGCTTGCATTTCCTGATAATATTAATTTGAGTGCCATTGGACTTCTATTCCTGCTTCAAACTTGGTTACTGTTGACTTTAACAAAGATTGTAATGTAAACCTTTAAAGCTCACATTTTTGCCAGGTTAAAAAAAAAGCAAAAAATTCCCTGTGAATCTGACCTCTTTTTCTTGCAGTGCCTTGTGGTGGGTGTCGTAAGAAAGCAGCTATTCAGTTATTACAAGCAGTGACTGTTTTGCTACAGCACAATATTTGAAGTAAATAGATATAGCAGAATATGTGTATGTCCCAAAGTTAAGCTGAGCCTAGAAATTGGGTGCACTGAATTCAACTAGCGTTAAATTAGGCTGGAACAAATATGGGCAAATCCTCCAGCCAAGAGCCAAAATATTTTTTTGTTTCCAGTCTCCAGGACACTAAAAATATCCTGGCATGGCAACACTATATAATACTTGAAGCCTGATATGATACAAAACAAAGTCTGAAGACGCTGTCCTGGAGCCATTCCTTGCATCAGCTCTGAATTTGATCCACAATACTTGACAAGCGTGTGTTTCATCGGAGGGTGACCCCAGCCATGCTTGGACAGGCAACTGCTGGTGCAGGAGGTGGCTTCATCCCCCAGCAGAGTCCCAGCCCAGAGCCATTGGAGGTTGCTATGCTGTAGAAATGGTGCATTTGAGACACTTCTGGTGCCATCCTCTCCCTCAATGTCTTTTCCTTCTCCGGAGACCAAGGCGGACAGAAAGCTAAGGTGTGTCACTTGTGTGTCTGTGACAGGGCATAGAGACAGGGCTGCTCTGCTGGGGGTAGCAGGAAGAGTTCTGATTTTGCCACGTTCAGGCTGTTGTAACCGAATGTGTGTGAAGTGCGACCTCAGATTGCAAAACAGAAACGAGGTGCATGGAGATTTGCAGGAAATAAAGCAAATGGAGAGGAGAAATATCTGAAGGGTTTTTTTCTTGGCAAAATCACACACATCCATAATGTCAGTGCCACACCAGTGCCTGCTCTCAAAATAATGCCTATAGGGCCAAAGGAAAACATCACTGTAATTATTACAGAATGATTAAAGAATCATTACTTGAGAAAAAAACAGGAATGGAACAGCAGGGCTTCTCATCATGACTTAATGGAAAACTGAGTTATAAAAGTGCCTCTATTAGCAGAGACAATGCTCCAGAAGTGGCAAAAAGCACCAGGAGAAAGCAGAGCAGGGGAAGAAGGTGCGACAGCAAAAGGCTGGATGCAGGAAGCAGGTTTTTGCTGCTTTACAAAACCCTCTTGATTTTCTCTTCAAATGGAAATGGTTAAGGAAAGTAACCAAACTTCTCCTTTTTTTCCAAACAAACCCACCCTTATCTACTGTATGTGGAATGAGGGCAAGGCTGATCAACAAGGTAAGTTCAGCATGAATCACCTTGTGCCCATGAAAAGTATCAACCAAGCTGAGATGGAAAACCCTTATTGCTTGGGCGGGATGTCTACACTATTAATTGCAAAACATCTGCATCTTGTTGTCCATAAAATGGGTACACATTTTGAAGACACCTCAGGAGGAAATGAACTCATAAAACAGAAGGATTAAAAACCAAGAGAAACTATTTAATGGCAGTCTTTCAGGTTGGGGAATGTCTGGGTTGTGAGATTTTGCCTCAGTCCCATACTTTTTAAGATTGTGTAGACAAGAGAGAGGAATATAGTGTGCATGAGACAAGCAAGGGAAAACTAGATCACTTGCTGATCCCTGCACCTCACCTCTCTTCCCAACATGTTCAATCCTCATTTTTTTGTGGATTTCCAAACAGATTATCCTAATCTTTACAACAAAGCTGGTAGGAAACTTTTAATCTATATGGACCATGGAGCCCTCCATAGCTTTCACCATGTACTTTCAGGTGAGATAAAACTGTTCTTGATGTTACATCAAAGCTCTTCAAGGAACAACGGGTTTTGGCATTAAATTTATTTTTATGTTTTAGCCTAATGTGTCTCTTTTTACCCCTTTGGAGGATGACATAGGAGCATGTTCAGTTCATGGTCAGAAAACAGAGGCAAACGAAATTGAGCAGAGCTGCTCTTGCTTCCGGCGATGCACTAACAATGTGCTCGCTGCTGCACACAGCAAAGCAAGCAGTACTTTCAAAGCTTCTTAAGAGGATTTGGATGGCTCTTTTCCCTTAATTCCAGAAAGTAGAAGTGTTTCGGAGTGGTTATGTAATGACCCCAAAGCTGACATAGGTGAAGGAAGAAACAGCAGAAGGGCAGCCACAAAGGGGAATCTCTGCCAGGCTTGAGAGAGACTGGCTTCCTACTGCACCGGGATCAATACTAGGATTTCAGCTTTTGATTACTTACAGTATTAAACAGCTTGGTGCATTCTACTGGAAAATATAGCAAACACCGGGCAAAGATGGTAATACATGCATGAAGCAAAAGGCAGAGCTTGCATCATTCCTCAGCCTGTTAACTCATATTTGCCTCATGGATTTCCTTGCCCGCTGTTGTTAAAATAATCCTAAAATTACAATTGAGCAGACCTACTAGGAAATACAGCCAGAATATCGGTTTACACTGTGAGAGGTTCCTGTGCAAATAAAAAATGCTGGCTTCTTGGAAACTGGAAATTCCTATCTCCCAGTCTGCAACTCCGTACTGACAGTCATGTGTTTCCAGCCCATCAGGGCTAATAGGCTCTACGAAACCCAAGGACTGATTATACAGAGAGCACACACAGCACTGACTATTATGTAGCAACTTAGCTGGTATATAATTACTTTTGAGGAAAATGCATTGCAGAACAACATCACTTCTCAAAGATTTATGTTATTAAGGAAGATTAAGGAATTTCACTCTGGAAAAGAGACTTCACTGTGACCTAATTGAAGTTTTTAACATTCTCAAGGGAACTAATAAAAATTGGTTCATGCAAATTCTCCATACTTTCAAAGAACACAAACACAAGAGAACATTATCTAAAAAAATTAGGAAATTGAGATCAAAAAGAATTTAGAACAAAAAAAACCCAAACCCTAGAATAATTTGAATTAGAGGGGACTATTCTACCGGGTCATTTAATCTATCCCCTCCTCTCCTTGAATCACAAAAGGATTGATTTCCTTATCCTTAAATAATCCCTAATAGATGAGTGTCTAGTTGAGCCAATGATGACAATTCCACAACCTCTCTTGGCAGCCTGTACTTTCAGAAGAATAAACATATTGAATAAATTATTAAAAAAGGCCACCGCGGGCAAGGAGAATCAATGAAATCAAGGAAGAACTTGTTAATATAGAGTGGGGGACGAAAGACGGAGTAAAAATAAGCTTATTAGATGAATGAAAGATGAAAATGGCAGAAAAGGAACAGAATCTTCTGGTGTAGTTTTTTTATTCTTGTAGTACTCTTTTCGCTTACTTTTCAAAGAAATTACACAGAAAGAACACCTACACATTACTCCAAGCACAATGCGATTTCAAGAATGATCATATGAAAACTGCAGCTAGTGCACTGTCAGCCTCTGACAAAAGAAAATGAACGAAAGAAATGCCCAGCAGTATGGATAGGAACAACTTTCTTACAAACCGAAACCAACACATTTGCAAAAGACAATTTCAGGTAGATTCATAATACATTCACGCACAGGAAAGCATACACAGAAATAAACCACATTAATAAAATACCTACACATGAAAGTTAGATTTTCAAGGACACCAGGTATAAATACATGAAGCGCCTCATCCTGCAAGCAGGCATATATTTAACTTCACACATAAGAGTAGTCCTAATCAACTCATTGGGATTATTCACCTCCACAAAGTATTTGCCAGATGAAGTCCCCAGACTGTGCACAGCTCCTCACTCTGTGGCCACCGTAGCGATTAACTCCGGGAAATTTTTGCCAGTGTCCTTGGTGCAAGATCGTCAACAGAAAGCCAAATGCTTTCCCCAAAACTATCACCTAAATACTTCCTGCAGAAACACAGTTATGATTCCTCACTTTAGCTGGGGCTGCAGGTAAATGGAATGGGTGCTATTACCATCCCTTGCTGCTGGGGAGGACAGCATTTGCAAGTGCAGTGGAGACCCAGTGCCCACAAGTCATAAACGGCTGGAGATGTCTTGCCTGTCTTAACAGAAGAACACCCCATCCGATTTTTTCATGGCTTTTCCAATACTGACTTGAGTGTGAAACCATTCAGAAGATATGCTTGTAGGACAGCAGGAAAACTTCAGAGGTTGCAGAGTGGGGCTGCTAGAGCCTTCAGAGTTGCTCATACACGTTGCAAGAGGAGCAATATGCTCCAGCTGATCTCTGCGTGTAATTCAGATTCTTCATGTGAACTTTTACATCGGGATGTCACTGGCTGATGCACTTGCACCAAAATGCCTGGAGAGAATTTGTTTTCTAGAATGGAGTCAAAACTCACAGTTCCTCCTCTCCTCCCTTTCCTTAAAGTGCTCATGGTGCGTTATTATTAGATGTACGTGAGTCTCCGGAGTGGAAAGAGAAGGATGTGGCTTGATTGCTTTTGTTCTGATGGATTGACTAACTGCTCATGGTTACATGTGACATTTGGACTATTTTCCTTTATGCATTTTTGGGTTTTGGATTTTGAGTAGGGTTAGAGCACTTCTGATAGATATTTAACAGAGACTGAAAAACACAACAAATATGAAAGTGGAAAAATCTTCACTGCTTACAAAGTCCTAAATAAACATGCTGTGATTAAAGAGGGGCAGATGTAACCATCAAGCCCTTAATTATTTTTTTTTAGACCCCTTCCAGATTTCTCAGATACTTATATACAATATTTGCAGTATGTGTTCACTCACTTGTATACCTGAAACATTGGATCACTTTAATTCTTACTGTCACTCTCCATTTCCCAAGAAGAATGTTTATTTTTCATTAGCCTTACTTCTACAACTTCCCCATTTATTCAGGCTATTATTCATAGCACCTGGTCATATTCTCTTTATGGACTGTCCATGCAAGGCATTTAAGTGACCTGCAAACTATGAATATAACTGTCTAAGCACATTCTGTCACTTTTACTATAGACATTATTGATTCACACAGTTACAAGATTGTACCTGTTTTATTTTTAAATGTAGCAAAATTTTCCTTAAAAAGAAAGAACAACTCTGATTTGGGAACTTTTCTGCTAAGTTTAGACTGTATTTGATCAGGCTTTAGCTGTTTGTTCGTGTGCAGCCCTTGCTGAGATTAGTTTATGTCTAATGTAATGGATGTAAACCAACATTTTTGTTCCTGACAGGTAAAACTATACTTCCCTAGGCATTGAGTGCTTTCTCTCTCATGCAGTTTTATATTTTTGTTAACCCCTTTGCTTTTCAGACGTGAACTCTCGTTCTGCCTTGAAATATATTTTGCACTGTACTTGGAATTGTTACTAAAATCCAAATGACCTCATTTCAGCTTAGGAGACATTGTGGGAAAAAGATGACAATTAAGACATAAAGATTTTGCTTTCTTGCATTTCTGTTTTCTTTTTCTCCTAAGAAATACTTAAGTGAAATTGAATTTAACTTAGTTTGAGGTTTGTTTAAGCTCAACAGTCATTGGTTTATTGCAGTTACTTTCAGAGAATTTTTATCTTAAAAATCTTTGGCATTAAACCAGAAAACATTCTAACTTTCTTCTCCTTCATCTTTAAGCTTATGACTTGCTTGTGCAATTGTTGCATGAAAGCAATTCTACTTTTTTTTTCTTTTATAGGAAAACAGATGGAGAATTTATCTGCAGTTGGGATTTGCTGCATGTAATTTATTTCACAGGATCAAGTAAAAGATAACTGTGAGCTCACAGCTTCCAGGACACCGTCACTTCCAAATTATATATATTTTTGAGATTATAGTTATGGAGAGACATGGGTAGAAAGCCATTGAGGCATTTTTCAGATTTCCATGAGGGCTTAATGCTTCTCTACAGCTATACAGTACATTCCTAGTGCTCCCTCTTGACTGGGTGGCTCCCCTGAATAGAAATATATTTCATATTCTGTTTGCTAGCTTTCTGAAGCACTTTGTATAGAAGAAACAGTCTATGCACCTAGAAGAGCTGCTTGCTTTTCCACGGTGGGCACAAAGTCGTGTCACTTTGCCATGTGCTCAGATTATGTGAACAGGATGGAAATTATTCTGGCATGAGCTTATTACAGAGTCCCATTGCTCAGTGGAAATTTTCTGGTATGTCCTATTGTTTTAGCATTACATTTTATTATTTTTTCGTTAATATGGTAGGAAAATCACATTGCTTCCAGAACACGTTGATGCTAGTCAGGACGCTCTTGAGGCTAACAATGAGTCAGGACTCTGGACTCCTACCAAGCTTTTCTTCCATTGAGCTGTGCTCTTTTTTCTTCCTCCTTAAGGAACTAGCTTTTATTGGCCTTTTATGCTTTGGATTGACTTACATCATACATTTCATAGTATATATATTCCAGTAAAAAAATACACACAGTACCATGCAAATTAACCTCCTAATCAAATTAAAAGGTTGAATGACATATATAGAGCAGTGTGGAAAAGAGGTTCCACACGGTAACATGATGGTTCACATTATGTGCCTTGCAAATCAGGCATCTACAGCGCACTTAGGGAGTGATAAAGCCAAATTACACTTGTGAGTCAAATGCTGAAAGAGTCGTGACAGAAAGCTGTACAGTGAGCAGGCTTTCACTTCCCAATGTGTTTTAACATAGTTAGGCGCAGCACTAAGTTATGGAGGACACGCAGCAGGTCTAAAGGGAGAAAAGGAAAGGTCGTATCTGCTAGGAAAGGAAATAAAAGTGGTTTTCTGTCAATGGCACAAAGGGACATAGAGATTCAACTCCTGTTAATTTCCTAAGTACCTTTAAAAACCTCCCTAGGAAAGGTCTAGGAAAGTAGCTGTAACCAGGCAATAGATTGCAGAGAGCAGCAGCTGCTGGTGAGCATAGCCTGCGATTTTGGAGTGTGGGCATCGGTGTGCACCTCTTCTCTCATGCCGGGAAGCTCTCCTACACAAACAGGGTCTGCATTATGGTAAAGGTGTATGATGAAATAGTGCCAGCGTATGCTTTATGGTGGTTTAAAGCCTCTCAATACCACTTCGGTGCCAACAGTGCTGTGATAATTCCTCTCTCCTCCACACCTTCAATTGTTTCACTTCTCAGCAACATATTTTAGCCCTGTGGCTCCACTGGCTTTTTTGCTTTTTTTCCTTCTGTTCCTGAGCACAGGGTCATTGACTGCCTTAACCAAATCTCACACCATAATGAAAAGTAAAAGGCATAATATAGCATTTAACACACTATCCCCTGTGCTGACTGGCATATGATTTTTCTCAAAGAATGAATCTTCAGTAAGACCTGAATGGTTCAGTTCAGGAAGAAAGAGAGGCCAAATTGTCTTTCTAATCACAAACCTTTGCCCCATGGGGTCTGAATTCTTGCTTTAAGGACCACATCAGAAGATTTATGAAGTCTGCTGCTTTGTTTCCATTTTTAGGAACCACTCCAAGTCACACTGAAGTCAATAGGAATCCTTTCATTGACACGATCAGGCTTTGGAACAGGTCCATAGAGAATGTCACTTTTCTATGATAAAAAGAGAACAGCGCTGAACACTCTCAGCATTTCCACTGATGCTCACATAGAGTGGAAAGTGTTTCTTTCCGGATGAGTGATCATCCTGCACAGTCTATAGAAACACTAACCAGACACAGCACTTGCCCAGTTCATCATCCCAGTTACTCAGAGCAAGGCAGTACAACACTACAGACACAGCTTTAAGAACACTTTAAGATAAACTTGAATAACCACTGAAATTCTCCATTTCTCAGCTAGACCCTCACAATGCTGAGCCCAAAGGGACCTAAGTGAAGGCAGCTTTCACTTGGTCAAACCACCAGAGTCTTTATAACACGAAGCGCTGAAGAATTCATTACAAATTACTGTCATGTTTACTTGGATTTTTATATTCTTTTGTGCCCCAAATATAGGTGATAAAAAACATCGTGTTAGCGTGTGTCAGTTTTCTAGGTGTGAAAATCAGATCTGTGTAACGCCCCAAAACTCTGGATCCCAGGACCCCAGAAACACCTCAGATGTGATACCTGAGACATAAGGAGCAAAGCAGATGTATTTTTGTTGTGGTGTTTTATAACGATCCCTTCAACATGAGCTCATTGTCATAATTACCAATGCCTTCATTCATTAAAAGACAAAAAGTCACCTGTTTCCTACCAAACTTTTTAGTAATGTAAAGGCAGCTAACATTGCTTCAACTGGGCAGTAGCTTCTCCCTGAACCTGCAGACACTGAAGAGCTCATTGCCTTCGCCAGAGGAATCCCGAACAATGAAACTCCTTTAGTTATAGACCAGAAATATTTTGTGTCCTTAGAAGGGGAACCCAAAGTTGGCCAGAAATGAAGATAGTTGAATTCCTGGTGCTTTTATCAACATAGTAAAGAACAGAAGATCTTCACTCATGGAGGAGCATCATGTTACAACAGCAGCAGCTGGGTTTATCTCTTTCTCCAGCGGGCAGCAAGCGATTCCACCCTTCTCATTTCAGTGGGGTTTACGGGTCCAAGACACCCTGTTTTTCACTACACATCATTGATAAAAAAGATGTCATTATGAAGAACGTTAACTAGTAGACAGAGAAGAAAAGAAACAAAGTCGTCCATGGGAACACTGGATTGAATTATCTTGTTCGCTCCCAGCTATAGCATGCAATCAGTACTTATTTACTTGCAAGTGGAAGGTGTGCCATTTCAAATACTCTCCCTCTGATGGATGCAGGCCCCTGCTGGATCACGCTATTTAACTCTCTCTTTGGGGCTGGTTGTTTTTGGTTTTCAACCGTCTTATCATGATATATGTGTACTGTGCATAACATGATGTGTCAGGCTAGATCAGACTACAACTTGTCACACAGCAACAAATTAAGGCAGTATGAGTGAGCTCATACGTATCACATGGCATTGGGAAGTTACTAAAACTTAGTTTGGTGGAAAATATTTTGGTATGTAGTAAGCATCCTTTGGATCATGTTTCCTTCTCTCTTGGCTGGTTGGAATCTTTTTTTTTTTTTTCCACGTGTACAGTTTGAAACTTAAAAGGTAATTATGCTATTTAGAGGTATATGTTTAAATTTACATCTTTGTTGTCCCCACTGTTCCCTTAACAGACTAATTGGTTAAAGTTGACTTTGCAAAATTATTCCAACTCATTTTTATTTTATCACTTACTTTGCATTATTAGAAGGAGCTATTAACAGAAGTTGGGAAAGCTCTTGGTAACTAACGGAGGCTATCTGGGTATTTATTTAAAGGAAGTTATGTTCATAAGGGGAAGAAGAACATTTTAGCCTAATATAAGAACCACTGAAAATTTTAGCCCAGATCTCAGTTTCAAATTCACCAAGGCATTTCTTTCCTTTGCTGCCCACCTTACACACTTCCCCCATTTGGGTCGTAAGCACTGAAAGCTGCAAAGAAAATGATTCCCCTTTCAGCCCCCTTCCTTTCCTCTTAAGCTGGATGTGTTGTAGACAGCTTGGCAAACCTGGAGGAGAAAAAGGGTCTTGAACTCAGAGCACCAAAGGGGCCAGCCAGGACACCGGGGCTCTGTGCCGGGCTCTGCCCATCACCCTGTTTGACTTCTTATAGTTTGTTTAGGCATCAGTTCAGGAATACTCAAAGCCACGTGGCTGACTCCCAGCACAGGTAGTTTCACAGGAGTCAACTGAAAACAATAGGGCTGTTAAGCTGTTGGAGTCAGAGCTGTACGAACGTGTTCCCTTCGGTCTGGTGGCTGAACGGCAAACTGAAAAAATTATTCAGGTGAGGTTGAACCTGAAACACACAATGTGTTGGTGGAACAGACATAAAAGCCCCCCAAAAGTTTCATTTTGGATCAACTCAGATTGCTTTGATTGATCTAGAATAGAAGTTTTCATATTGTTTTTAACCCAAAATTTAAACAACACACCGTTCTAGCTGAAAAAAAACCTCCATTTCAAAACATCAAAATGAATCTTAAAGCAGTGACAATTCACACTCTTACCGAGAATTCTAATATTCTATTTATCGTATTACTTTCAAAATAATAATGAACAAAAAAGGTTAACTTTGAAAAGTGGTTTAAGAAAAATAAAAATTACTTAGTTTATTATTAAAATAATGAAATGAAACACTCAAACTTTCCTGAGAAAAGAAATTCCCCTGATTTTCTTTCTGACAAAACTTCATTACATTCAACCTGAATTTGTGAATAGTTTTCCACTTCAAATTGCACTTTTGGCAAACTTAGTCTATCCTGGAAAGATTCCACCAGCTCTATTGAAACTGGCACACGCTCACATACTTCACTGAATAAGAGATTTCATCCTGTAAAATGGGGATAAGAATAAAACTTCCCCACCGATGGAGAAAAATCTATGGGTTGAGCTGTTAATACCTGTAAGATATAAGTGTCTAAGGCAGACACCAAAGGTTTTGGCTTCCCAAGGTATAACACTTCACAGAGAAAGGAATTCTCCTTTTTGTCTTAATGGGAACTAGATTAGGTCTTCAAAATCTTAACTAGTTAGATGAATAAAGAGCTAAAAGATAACACAAACTTAAGTGCTTTAAAATTATGATATAGAAGGCCTCTAATTTGCAGTATTGCAATATAGCTGTTTAGTTTAGTTTGAAGTGATAAATGGACACGGGCATCCCACACGTGGCTGTGGTAGTAAGGCACGTAGGGGTTCCCACTGCAGCCACCGCGCGGGGATGGTGTCCCGCGTCCCGCAGCAACCAACCAGGATAATGCTCTTGGCTGCAAGAGGTCTAGTATTGCCCTTGTGCAGGTGTCACCTACTACTGTCTTGCTTGTCCTCTTCTCTTCCTGACCGGGAGGGGATTTCAGTACAAAAGCCAGCGATCAGAATGTTTTGGGTGGAATTTTCCTGTTTCATTATATGTGACATGTTCGAGACTGAGTTTTGCTGCAGACTCATAGCCTATGGCGGTGGGCAGGAGAGATGAGGCTTCACTGAAATGTGGAGCAAACGTACACAAAAAGAAAATGGATAAAACATTAAAATGACAGCTTGCTGAGGTGGCTTTTTGTCGGAGCGGCTTTAGCATGATCACAAAGTGATGTGCAGTAGCTGACATAGCTTGCTCCGACATGGTGAAACAAAATCGATGCTTAGTTTGCCTCACTAGACCAGGTAGTTTGTTTAGGCATCAGTTCAGGAATACTCAAAGCCACGTGGCTGACTCCCAGCACAGGTAGTTTCACAGGAGTCAACCGAAAACAATAGGGCTGTTAAGCTGTTGGAGTCAGAGCTGTACGAACGTGTTCCCTTCGGTCTGGTGGCTGAACGGCAAACTGAAAAAATTATTCAGGTGAGGTTGAACCTGAAACACACAATGTGTTGGTGGAACAGACATAAAAGCCCCCCAAAAGTTTCATTTTGGATCAACTCAGATTGCTTTGATTGATCTAGAATAGAAGTTTTCATATTGTTTTTAACCCAAAATTTAAACAACAAACCGTTCTAGCTGAAAAAAACCTCAATTTCAAAACATCAAAATGAATCTTAAAGCAGTGACAATTCACACTCTTACCGAGAATTCTAATATTCTATTTATCGTATTACTTTCAAAATAATAATGAACAAAAAAGGTTAACTTTGAAAAGTGGTTTAAGAAAAATAAAAATTACTTAGTTTATTATTAAAATAATGAAATGAAACACTCAAACTTTCCTGAGAAAAGAAATTCCCCTGATTTTCTTTCTGACAAAAAACTTCATTACATTCAACCTGAATTTGTGAATAGTTTTCCACTTCAAATTGCACTTTTGGCAAACTTAGTCTATCCTGGAAAGATTCCACCAGCTCTATTGAAACTGGCACACGCTCACATACTTCACTGAATAAGAGATTTCATCCTGTAAAATGGGGATAAGAATAAAACTTCCCCACCGATGGAGAAAAATCTATGGGTTGAGCTGTTAATACCTGTAAGATATAAGTGTCTAAGGCAGACACCAAAGGTTTTGGCTTCCCAAGGTATAACACTTCACAGAGAAAGGAATTCTCCTTTTTGTCTTAATGGGAACTAGATTAGGTCTTCAAAATCTTAACTAGTTAGATGAATAAAGAGCTAAAAGATAACACAAACTTAAGTGCTTTAAAATTATGATATAGAAGGCCTCTAATTTGCAGTATTGCAATATAGCTGTTTAGTTTAGTTTGAAGTGATAAATGGACACGGGCATCCCACACGTGGCTGTGGTAGTAAGGCACGTAGGGGTTCCCACTGCAGCCACCGCGCGGGGATGGTGTCCCGCGTCCCGCAGCAACCAACCAGGATAATGCTCTTGGCTGCAAGAGGTCTAGTATTGCCCTTGTGCAGGTGTCACCTACTACTGTCTTGCTTGTCCTCTTCTCTTCCTGACCGGGAGGGGATTTCAGTACAAAAGCCAGCGATCAGAATGTTTTGGGTGGAATTTTCCTGTTTCATTATATGTGACATGTTCGAGACTGAGTTTTGCTGCAGACTCATAGCCTATGGCGGTGGGCAGGAGAGATGAGGCTTCACTGAAATGTGGAGCAAACGTACACAAAAAGAAAATGGATAAAACATTAAAATGACAGCTTGCTGAGGTGGCTTTTTGTCGGAGCGGCTTTAGCATGATCACAAAGTGATGTGCAGTAGCTGACATAGCTTGCTCCGACATGGTGAAACAAAATCGATGCTTAGTTTGCCTCACTAGACCAGGATTTGCTACATGCACAAAATTTCCCAACCAGGCCACAACAGGTGTGCCAACAAAATCGTGAACGCACAAAGAGATGTGTCTATACAGTAGGCTTGAATCAAACATCTAATCAAACTTTGTCGAGATGGATTCAGAGATTTGATCAATGAACCGTGCTCCGCAGCTCAAGTCCATTGTTAATTTTAAAATGCTTTTGCACCCCATGCAATGTGACAACATAGATGCAGAAAACGATGTCAGAGTTAATAAAAAAACCCCTCAGAGCCAAAAGAAGTGTAAGAGTTTTGGGCAAAATTCTGGCATCACTAAAATCAATGGCAATACTCCCACTCCCCTCCGCTGTGCCAGGATTTCACCCTTTGCCTATAGACAAGTCAGTGGATATGCAATAATATGAATATCCATTACATTGGGTTTTACTTTTTAAAAGACTTGGGTTTAGCTTCTGAACGTAATTTCCAATGAGCTTTTGTTTACCTCACCAAGGTCAATTAACGTAATTCCAGAGCTTCTGGATCAAGTTTTGAGTAGATCATTCTCTCTAATGCATCTGTCTGTCATGAACTACTCACATCTTCTATTTTCACTTAATTCCCTTTGAAGTTACCTGTATGCCTAAAGTTAAGCCTCTTTCTAAAATCTTTACAGAATCAGAGACATAGTTTTTATAATTCTCCATTCAGCTGGTGTGGTAAGAGTAATAAAAAAGTGCTGTGATGTATGTAGAATTACATGCTGTGCTCTTCCTCTGAGCTGCTGCATTTCTACAGCAGTTCAAAAAATCCTGTCTGCAGGGAATCTTGTTGTGGTTAAAAATCTATATTTTCGTTTTCTCCATTTGTTCTACAAAACTGAACTAACAGGCACAACAAACATACATACAAATGTGCATACAAATATTTAAGAACAGCAATCATACTGTGGAGGATGCTGGAAAAATATGCACTTGTTTTAACCAGTATAAAAGTATTTTTTTCAAAGACTAAAAATGGAAAATATTCATGTGCTAATTACCACAGGATGTGCAAATATAGGAAGGGGTTTTTTTATGTGCTTTTAGAACTTTTACAAGAAATGTTGTGTCATTTAATTCACATATAGCATGAAATGTTAAATTTACATTCCTATTGGTTCCAACAAGATTATTTTATCATCTACAGAAAGAAATAATAAATACCCATAAATATAATAAACCCTGCTTGCATAACGTTATTTTTTTAAACAGAAAAGATAACTTATCCTAGCTGCTGCCAAATATTTAAGTCATCTCTGTTTCTAGCATTCACTCAAAGCTCAAGGACTTCAGCTGGGAAAGCTCTTGCGAGCAGTGCAAGCGTACACATGCGCACCCGGGTCAGTCTCCTCACGGGAGCGAGACGATACCCACTTTCTGCAGCTGCAACTGTTGATGAAGAGGAAAAAAATGGTTTAAATGACAGATGCCAACTTCCCAGTCTTTCATCTC
This sequence comes from Pygoscelis adeliae, assembly GCF_000699105.1. NCBI lineage: Eukaryota > Metazoa > Chordata > Aves > Sphenisciformes > Spheniscidae > Pygoscelis > Pygoscelis adeliae. Next base: position 1,476,083 of record NW_008825558.1, read on the forward strand.
TATGGACAATAGGGAAAATTAATCTTCCACTTTATATAACTTCCAGGGAAAATTTCCCCGGCTCTTCCCACGCTTTGTGTGTATCCCTGGTATGTTGAGGACCTCCTGTTTACCCACGGGCAAGTTTGACACCGCATTTAACACGGCCTCAGTGGAAAAGTGCACCTTTTGCTTGTTTTATAGTTAGGTAGCAAAAAAGCACAGATTTCCCCATTTTGCATGCAAAAGCAATGCTTTGTGCACACTCTGAACCGGGGAGGGTGGCAGCCCTGCCCGGCCACAGCACGAGGTGGCCTGGCTCCCCTGTCCACGCGGGGCAGTCGGGACAGCCGCCTTCTCCCACGTTTTTACCGAACCTCTCCCCTTCTCCCCCCCATACCAGTTCAGAAAGGCCTCCTCTAATGCCCTGCCAAAGCGGTCAGGGCTCTTGTAAATACATAATAGGCGCTCTGCTTTTCTAGCTTGGGTTATCCTACAGTAGCAGTTGCAATGTAAATCTCTTCCATCGCTACAGTCCTTTTTCAGCCTGCATTTTTGAAACCCAGCACTTTATTTTGCTCTTCCAGAAACGCCTACAACAGCTGAGCCAAGACAGCCCTTTCCAAACGGGCAGTGAAAGAGTTAACAATGCCCTTTCATGCAAAACCACAAACAACTGGGGGGGGGGGGGAAAAAAAAAAAAAAAAGAGTTTTTAACTGAGAAATGGGAAGGATCCAAATTCTAACCGCGAATAAAAGCACAGAGTATGAAACGCACAAATCATCCTGGGGTTCGGAGTTGATAAAGTTATTAAAAAAGAAAAAAGGTGGGGGGGAGGAAAAAAACCTTTGTTTCTGCCCGATACCTTAAGGCTGTGGGAGCAGAGCGGGAGGGAGAGCAGAACGAGTCAGACAGGAGCCCGGTGCAGAGCCCCATCCATCCCCGCGGGGCTCCGCAGCGGGAACCGGGCACGGGCTGGTGCTCCCCAGCTCCTCTCTGCTGCGCTCTCGGCATGAGCCGGGTCGGGTTTGCTTGCATAAACTCGGCACTTCTTTGGCTTTTTTTTTTTTTTTTTTCCCAAATTATTATTATTAGCAAGTGGGAGAAGAGAGGCTTTGAATACAGGCGGGCCGGAGCCTGGATCCGGCCAGAGCGCGGGGTGGGGTTTGGAGGGCCCCGCCGGCTATTGGGCCATCCGCTTAGCAACAGCATGGAAAGGGCCAACCCCAGCATTTTTACAGCCGGGCCACCTTCCAAGGATGGGTGCCAAATGCTCTGCTCCTCTGCCAAGAAAACAAACAAGGGCACTTTTAAAAACTCCAGAGTTAAAGAGGGTTTTTTTTTTCTTTTTTCTTCTCTCCTCCACAAACTCTCCTCGCTAGCAGTTAACGATCTCTTTGCCTTTGTCAC
>NW_008825558.1:1477492-1485634 GCF_000699105.1 Pygoscelis adeliae
CTTCTGCAGGTTTCAGGAATCGCTTCCACTTTCCCCGTTTGTGGCAGTCTCCCATCTCTGCAGGCTGGAGCAGGCGCTGGAGTTCAGTCAGCCGATTTCTCTTCAGATGCTGCAGGTTCCCTGCTTTCTTCCTTAACGGCAGAAATCTCTGCTGTCTGCGCTAGCATCGAAAGCTGCTTGCTCTTGCCATGCATTTATATAACTTACATAATTTACTGCCTATGTCACTCTCTCATCTTCTACCTCTTCATTCATTTCAAGCCTGCTAAAGAAGTGGAATAAGAAGCGCAGAGACTTAAATAGGCAAAAAGTGGCTTGTAGCTAGAAAACCTTTTTCTGCAGAGAAAGAAGAAAGAATTTTGGAATTCTCGTTTCCTTTTATTAAAGACATATTTTTACATTATATTTTTACATTGTATTTTTCATGCGGTCTTTCTTACATATTAGTCTTTGTGATTGCTGAAGTTGGGGTAGAGCCAAACTTTTGCTAAGAAGAAATATGGACTATGGTTTTTACCAGCTGAGAAATCTCTAGGTCCATATTGTGACCCAAAAATCTCTTCTTTCCCTGTGCAGGAGAAAAGCAGAGAAGTTGGAACCCATTTTCAAGAAACACCAAGTGTCTTCAGGTCCCCGTGGCTTAGCACCTACCCAGAGAGAGCTCTTGTCTTAGGTCTTGACCTTTATGCACTAGAGGAAAAAAATGAAATTGAGATTTCTGTTACTGTTGTTGTTGTTGCTATAAGACACTTCGGTACGAAGTGAAGCAAACGGCACCTCTTGGAAAATACTAAACACTTCACAGATAAAGGCCTAAATAGGCCAATATTGCAGCCCTTTTCTCATGCCAGTCATTCCGTTAAGAGACACCGCTCACATGAGTGAGGCTAGCAGGGTTAGGCCTTTATTTGCGCACAGTAGAACCTCTGAAGGTTAAAAGATGTCATTTGCAGTCATGATCGTCTTTCACTTCCTACCTCTACCTCTGATTTACTGGGAAACCTCAACTAAATCACTTAACCTCTCTAAGACCAAGTTTACCCAAGTGCAAGAACATTCTGAGCCTCCAACAATATTTGTGAAGTGCTTTGAGGTCCTTGGAGGAAAGATGTACTTGCAAATTATCATTGTAGCTGCTTTTATGGAAACAAATCTCAGTTTCTGCATTTCAGCATATGTCTCAGCTGCATCCCAATCTCATGTCTGCATAAGAGTGGTAATACACCATAATCTGGTTGGATTTCATAGGAAAAATCTGCGGGTAAACAGCTTGGAAGGACATCTCACTCAATTGCAGCCAGGTCCCTTGATCCAGAGAGCTGGGCTGTGGGCATGCTATATGGTGTACTTCATTCTCAAAAAAGTTTTAGCTGATATATTGAGGGATATGTTTCTGCAGCTGCACGCTTAAACTGAATCTGTAGTTCGCAGATGTGGTAGCCATGGTCCGTGCACTATTTGCTTTCTCAAACTACCCAAACGTCTGTTGTTACAAAAACTGGGCTGGAGAAGATTTTTCTGAATAGCAAAGAAACAAGATGATGGGAACTCATGTGGTTTCGTCCTAGGCAGAACTAGGAAATATATGAACAACAGGAACCATACAAAAAAAGAGAGTTTGGGTGAAGGTTCACTGCAGGGAGAAAAGGGAAGGGGCTTCCTTTTTATCTGTACTGGTTCTGCTTATCTTTTACTAGAGGTTGTTTTTAGTGATGAGGAAGTAGAATAGAAATCCGCTTGTTTTTCTCATGACACAACAACATACACAACCTAATTACTCAGAATAACATCCCTTCTGCCCTAAAGAAATAATCTGACAAAATTAAACCAAGACTTTATCCAGAGATTGCCCAACTCAATAGTAAATTTCCACTCAACTGAAAAGGCTTTGGATAAAGCCTTCATGTGGGAATCCAGCAAATTGAAGCAACATCATAAATGCTTGATATTAATTCAGGACTAGGGTCTTAATTATTTTTCATTCATTACATAGGCAAGCAAAGTGCTACATATTTTGATGGGAATTTACAGGACTACAAAACAGGACAAAATATTGTGGCACAGAAGGACAGCTGTATCAACCTGTAGGCCTTGAGCCAAGAGTCAGCCGATACACATTGAAGCCCCATTTATCACCATGCTTTCCCCAAGAATGGCTTCCCCTCCTGTGCTGCTGGCTCCAGTGTGTTCGTGATAACTCCATCTCCCTCTATGGTATGTTTTACAACCACCTGAAATTGTATTTTATTTAAAGGATACATACATTGTGTCAGTAGTTCCTATATACCCATAATGGGTTTTATAACACGTGGTTACTGTAGGTAATATAATTTGCCAAGAACTTGATATGAATGCATTTCATAACATGCTTTATATAATCCATTATTAGAGAACATTGCTGCATCTGTAATTATGTTTGCAAATGCATTTTATTGAGTTCTACATAAAAGTATGCAGTACTGAAACCAGCTCTTAGGCTGCAGAAGTATATATATACTTTGCTTCCTTCCATATATTTCTTTTTTTTCTGTATAGTCAACACTACAAAGGGGAAAGCGCAAAATTTAGCCTCGATTCCCTATCAGACTCCAGCTCCTGATGCAACCATTCTTGAATCTGGGGACAGTTCAAACCTTCACTGGAATCCTGTCATCTTTATCTGCTGTAGTTCTACATAGTAGAAGTGATTATGTGAGTTCTGGCTTCAGGCTGATCAAGTCTTTCTGTGTCTCTTCTGCTGCTGACACCACTGTGAGAGGCACAAATTACATTTGGTACAGGCATACACTTACCTGCAGAACCCACACAGGTAACTAAGCTGGAATCTACTACAGTTGGTGCTAGAAATGTTAAATATAGTCTGATTTCCCAGCCTTTTTTTGGAAAGGTATGAGCCAGAGAGAATCTGGGTTGATTGTCACATCCCAGATTGGCTTTGAGTGACCAGCAGCTTTGGGAGGGGAGCTGCCTTCACCACTCCTGATACCCATTTGGCTAAGTGCAAGCAGTCGAGCTTAGCCTCTTGCCTACAGATTTCCAAGAAAACCTCTCCTTTACATTGCTAATTTGCAGGAGTCAGGCATTTCAGACAGCAGCAGCATCTTTTCTCATACTGCCTTTCCAATAAACGCCCTCTCAGTCTGCGTTGATTATTTCATCTGCAGCTGAAGTCCAAGACCATCACAAGCCCTTACATATGCTGAGCAAATATACTACCACATTAATCTGTTGTAAGGCAGTTATCTGTTGTGTACTTAAAAAATACAGAACATGTGAGTTTTGGTGCATTTTTTTCTCATGCATGGAAATACGGTAAAAATGTGGTAAAGAGCTCGGACAAGGTAAATTAATTACAGTACAAGCCTTTTTCCATTTATGGTGAGCTTTCTCCTTCCTTCCCAGCCCCCCAAGGAATTGCACTGTAAAACACTCTCTCTAATAGGTTTTATCTCATTTTGCCTTGCCTCCATTTTCTCCAGCTCCTCTAGCGAATATTTGTCTTTTCTACCTGCTGCCCGGTTAAATCAGCCTTGGAGGCAGTGACATATGCCAGATAGTGTGGGCTGTCACTTTAATTCCCTGTCCTCATATTTTTCTCCTCCTAGTGGGGCGCTGGGGGCAGATGTTTGCAGAAAGGACCCCTTTGCTGCCTGGCACACTGAAGTCCTGATGTTAGCTGCTAATTATGGGAGTCGAAATCTTGGCCCTGCTGACTGAACCCGGAGTTAAACAGCCAGTTTCTCCCAAGCGCGGTTGAGTGCAGGTGCTCGACATTAGAAATGAAACCTTACACTCCACCAGAGAGTGCTTCAGGAGCAGTTTCTTCCAGTTTCAACTCAACTATCTTGTCTAATTCCTGCCTGAAGGCATAGGCCTCCACAAGGTGTGTGTGCTAACGCTGGTCGGCTCCCATCCTTCAGCCTTCCACAAAAGAGCTATTTTCCCATCTGGTGGAGGGAAGACAAAGACACAAGAAGCTGTGGCCTCCACCCCTGCATTGCATGGATCATGATGGGCTCCAAAGCATCAATGACTCCTGATCACTCCGCTGCACCAGAGCCTGTCCAGGGAAAATGTTGGTGAGACTTCATGAGGGACAACAGCTGGATGGGTGGCACATCCCTCGTAGCTCCCTGCAATGGGCAGCGGCTGCTCTGGGGCCACATCACATTATAGATAAGCCAACAGGTGCATATTCTGCACCTGCTCTCTTCCTCAGAGGGGAAGGGAGTGGTTGGCCCCTTCCCCTTTAACACAGACCTGCTGCCCAAATCCACCTAACTCAGGTTTTGAAGAGCCTGCGAGATTTTTGCCCTGTGGGATATAAGATACACCTCAAAGCCTTTTGAAATCAATGGAAATATCTCCATTGACTTCACATGGCTTTCATGGGAATCTTGACTTTAAAAATGTCACTGGGCCAAAACTCCAGTCCCTACCTAGCTTCTTAGAGGTGTCAGTAATTTTTCTGCCAATCTGACTAGGAGAACCTATTCTTCTGCCAGCAACTTTTCTCAGGAGTAAAATGAAACCCTAAAGCTTCTGATGGTTTGCTAAAAACCCCCAGCTACGTAAACCTTCTTGCATCCCTGACACCATATGGAGCATCCTAATCTAAGCCTTCCTCAGGGCAGCGGAAATTTAAACCTTAGCCAGATGAAAGCGTGATAGAATAAAATAACCATGGTTTATTAGTGGGCTACATTTTGGGTTTTAAACTGATGTTTATTGGGAAAATACTGGAAGGGGGAAAACAGTCAAACCAGTGATTAATGCAGGCACTGTGGCAGAAGCAGCCAAATCGTAGCTCCTGCCCGGTGGAGTAAAATGGACCATGCCCTCTCATTACCCTGCTGTCCCCCTACACCCAGATCAGGGGCCACCCTTACACACTGCTATCCTGAAAAAAATAGAGACTTTGGTGTTCCTTTTGGGAAAGATACAGTTCCCAACACCACACCTTTCTTTTCCAGCTAGAACTTAACACCATCTCTAAACAGACAATGATATAACACACATTTCTCAGTGCGAGTGTCCAGGGAGTGATAAATTAAAGGTTTGGGGTTTAGTTACATTAATAATGCATATAGAAATGCTATTTGAAAATAAGAAAGTGATACATTTTATGCTGTGCAGTTTGTGGGGCAGGAATGGAAAGAAGAAATTTAGTTTTACGTTTCCTTTGTAACACTGGGTCAAGGTGACTCCCAGCATGAGCTGAAACAACCCCACTGGCAACCTCCTACACACCTACCTCGTGTTGCTCCAGCTCCTCTCCCCAGCTTAGTCATTTCTCCAAGCATATCGCAGGGGGAGAGTCGGGAGAGATAAGGCACAGGATTGCATATCCCCTCCCTAGGATGGCCTGGGGTGTGACATGGGGGGTCTTTCCACTCCTTTCGTCCTGTCTCCTGATCAGAGTAAAGGATTTCAATGGGAAAACTGTGCCTAAGGAGGTAGTTGTAAATCATGGAAGAAACGGCTGGAGCAGAGCCTTCAATTTGTTATTACTCAAAAGAAAGCAAGCAAACTGTTTCTACTGAACTTCAGCGATCACACAAACTTGACATAAAAGCAGTGTGCGAACATTCACGTTGCAGCATGAGTTTGCTCCATCTGTACTGGTACAAGATGGCAGGCCACGGGCATTTGAATCCTGCATGGTTAGGGAATGCATGCCTGACTTTGCTTGCCGGCTCTGCCTTATTTTACAAATGCTTGATTCACCCGGCGAATGAAGAGTCCTAGCACGAAGGCAACTGGGAAGTGAACCCGGAGAACGCTGCACCCTTTGCAAGAAGGACTGCTCACACGTATGGTTGCTTTTACTGGGGGCTGCCGTGACAGAAAACTGCAGTGATGCACTTGGGGAAACTTTCTATGAGATGGGAATGGAGCATTGCTTAACAAAGCAAGGCTACAGGCTCCCCAGCATACCACTGCGCTGGCAATTAAATAAGCCTCTGAGCCACATGTGACTGTGCCTTAAGAAATTAGTGTGATTCAGAATGATTTGGGTAGAGGAAAATATTCCCTTAAAGGATCCTGCCTGGGCTCCTCAGTGTGTGGAGGGTGGGAGAGGAGAGTTTCTCAGTCCTTCTGCAAAGGTGAATTCTGCCCAGAAAGAAGAAATTCAAGCCCGCTGCAGCCACCTAAGGGCATTCCACCAACCAAAATGGAAAATTAATTAAGAGAGTGAATCATTTTCTGAGACTTACTCAGTTTTGTACAGCTTCAGTGTTCGTCTTTTCTGTCAGTAGAGAAGCTCTTGATCCAACACAGTGTTTATAGCCACGTTTCCATAGAGCCCCGGTGTGCAGAGCCAGCTTGTGCGAATGACCTGCAAGACCTGTTTATAGACCTCCATTACAGAGCCTCTCATTTTCTTGGATGATTATCGTAGGTGTCAAATAAAGCTAGATTACCTGTTTTATGTCTTAGAATGATAAGCAAGCCAAAGCAAGTCATTTGGCTCATGTAGTTATACAGGTATACCTAGATATATGCATACATATATTATTTCAAACACTCAAGGCAATCTTACAGCCTTTCTTCCTAAGATTTCGAAATCTTTTCATTTTACCAAAACATCCCTCTTGGTAGGGCAATGCTGGAATTTCAGCTTCTCTGGCTGAGCTGCAGAGCTAGTTTGCAAGAGTTAACAGAGGATGGTGTGGGCACAGCACAGTGGTTTCGTGGGGGCAAGAAGCCATTCTCCCAGAAGATTGGTACAGTCCTTGCTGATGGAAGGGGTGTCTCAGTCACGACACGGCTTGGCTCAACGGCGGTGCCTGCAATGGTAACAGGAGGTGAAGCATGTGCTGACAGAGCTCGTTGCTGGGAAGCTTATAAAGGATTCTTGGCACTATAGTTGGCAGTGGCCAGTGTTACCAGTCCTACCATTGCATAACATCTGCACTTTACCACAATCACCAAAACAATCAAGCAAGAAAAGCATGCTAACGCTTGTTGGAGAATAAACTCAGCAGTCACTCTAATATCACACACTTTTCCAGCTTGCAGCTCCACCTCCTTCTCCTTCTCTGCCTGGGACGAGTGGGCTCCTGCGCCGGTACCCGGAGGCCCCACCTTCCCAGGCGTGGTGGGGACCCAGCCCTGCTTCCCCTGGGCAGAGATGTGCTCAGGCTTTGGGATGCGCTGACTCAGTGATGCACGGCTGATTGCGAGCGGCAGTTTCAGCCAGCCAGCCAGCTCCAGCTAGTGTATAATATGCATTTACCAACAAACAGACACAACCACAAGCTTCTTTTATAAATGGATTCCAGAGCCCGGACAGCAGAGAGTTGGCTTGGGCTGAAGACTCACACAGTGCAAATGAGGGCACGTGGGAGGCCTGCGCAACGATGGCCTTTGCGCTCCCACAGCTTGGGTCAGCTAAATTCTCAGCAAAGCCCCATTCCTCAGCATAATCGAGAGATGCTTGGAGGCTGCTCTAATTAAAACAGATTGCCGTGGCCCCGGGGAGGCTGTTATATGAAATGGAGTTCAGTTGGACCTAGGGAAGCTCTAGGAAAACCCCCTTTCTCTTCCACCTATCCTACTATATTAATTTATGCCCTCAGAAGATCCACTTCTCAAAGGCACGCCGTAAAAGCCAAGAGATTCAAGTCCCTGCAGGACAAGCCCTAGACCGAAGTAGTCTCAAGTCCTCACTTGAGAGCAGCTCACTCTCCTTCCCCAAAAAAATGTTCTAGCTGACATGCTACTCCTCTCAAACGATGAGGCAATATCCCCTGAGAAGAGAGGGTGTCTCTCGCATAGACAAGCTATTCCGAGACTGCTGGGCCTGATCCAAAATCAATTGAAGTACATGGTGAGTCTTTCCACTGATTCCAAAGAGGTTTGAATTAGGCCCAGACGTCAAAGCCAACACCATAAACTCTGCCTGGAAGCCAATACACAGCCAAGTACCGATTCCTTAGCATCAGTGTCATGTGCTTACAGCAAGATACCCTGCTTACTCAGCAGGCTGCTTGCCTTCAGCACCGGCTCCTTATTTCTCAGGGGATTTAGCTCCCTTTACTGCATTGCAGTTCTCAAGTCTTCAGGTGACAAAAACATGGATAACAGCACCAAGGTCCACAGCCACAAGGAAAGGTCACAGCACTCGCTGCCAGGCGG
>NW_008825558.1:1485748-1568156 GCF_000699105.1 Pygoscelis adeliae
AAACCAACAAAGTTCCTGTATGTAAAGAATGGGGTCTCTGAGCTCTCGGCCAATTATGTTAAATAGTGGAAAAATCTTTATTCCCCCACAACCAAACGGAGCAAAATGATGACACAACGGCCTCAATGCTTTAATCAGCAGGACAAGTCAAGCTTTTTATTCCTCTGTATATTCCAGTCAATGGAAAGTTATTGCTTAATTAACCCCCTTGAATGAATACCTGATAATTAATAAACCCATATACTGTACCCCAAGGCTTTGAGTTTAAGAAATCTCTTCTGTTCAAGTATGAAAAAAGAAAACATGCTGAACTAATGGGAAATAATTCTGGTAGAAGGCAAACCAATTAGGATTAGTGAATTCCATTTCATTTAAAGTTCCAAGATAGAGAAGTAATTTATCTAGTAAATTAATAGTGTTAGTGACTTTCCTAATATATTAGCAAGTCTTTCGTATCATATTAGTGAAAACCAAGCTGGCTAATACAATAAAAGACTTATTATAAAGGTATGAAGGTTACTAATGTGATAAGATTTTTGCATCCAATTAGTATTAAAAGAATGCTGCTCTAAAATGGACTTTTATATTTATTTATATGATTACCCAGCCTACTGTAGAGGCCACAAATTTTATCTCAGCGAATTACTAATTCTCCTCCCCAATTTGGAGCTACTGTAGGTTATGTTCCTCATGCAAAACTGCATGCATGCCTGTATCTGCAGATCTGCATGGATAACTGACCCAGATTATTTGGCCTGGCTGCATTGTGTTTAGCAGAACACTACAGTGGTTTTGCATTCTCCTAACCTTGGATCAACTAGAGACTGGTCTAATCAGATACAGCAGCCTAAAGGCAAAACAATTACGCTGAAATTATCATATGGAATCAAGCCAACGCTCCATCTTGTCTGGTATCCTGTCTTCATCAGTTATTAGATCCTCCCACCCTTCTCTGGAGCAAGGTGAAAAATACCTGCTGCACTGAGCTGATGGAATAACCTACTTGTGGAGGCATTTCTTCAGAGCCTAAACAGATACTGGCTTCCTGAATGAAACAGCAAGGTTTATGTCCTTTTTAAAATCCTGAATTATAAACTTTATTATTATAATACAAACCCGTGTAACTATCCCCAACTAAGGCTATGCTAATATGTCAGTGAGTTCCAGAGGTGACTTTTCACTGGTGTGAAGAGGTATCTGCTTTGGTTAATTTTAAAATGTGCTGTCTTTTACACTGTATTTGAACACAGATTTTTTTCCGTGAAAGATCTCAGCTACCTCCCAATGCCTTTGCTGAGGGTGCCGTAGCAAAAGAGCGGATTTGCCTTCAGTGCCAACTGCAACCAAGGTTGCACATGGTGGCACACAAAAATGGAAAAGACAAGAACCAAAAAGAGGTTTTGCTACATTTATTTGACCCATTGTTGTACAACTGGGTAAAATTTTGGATCTGTATATAGTTAATCTTATTTATTCTTACCAACAGTTCTGGAGTATCTGCCTATATATATGGCTTTACAGTGTGTTTATCCACAGTCTTGGGAAAGAAGGTTTTCAGATCATCGTAAAATCCCTTCTTACGGGGTTGGCAGTAGAATTGTACAGAATCAGAAACGTACACATGGGTACTTAGAAATCAATTGTATTAGAGAATATAATTGGTGCTATTTTTCATCTTTAAAGTTCCTGCAAGAGTAGTTTCCTTAGGTAGATTAAATTAGTACAGTAGAAACAGATGCAGTCGATTGTCCATTGTTCAGGTCGAGGTATGGGTGATAAAGACAGATCACAGTCAGGGGATGTTAATGTGAGAAGATACATTCCTGCGCATTCCTCCGAAATTGGAGCTGTGACTGATCTGATTCATCTCGTATCCTTAAATCACTGGAAATTGTCATAGTCTGGTTTTCAGACTTATGTCCTACTATTTCACCCCCATGTAAAACACAGCATCTTATACACCAGCCTGGAATTTTGCCTAACTTTGCAACACCCACAGCTCTGTACCTCCAAGCCAGAGATAAGACAGAGCAATCACAGGTGTGTGCAGGAAAAAGGTGAGCTATATGTCAGGGTTTATACCGATAGGTGAGTATAAGGAGTTGAAAAGATTAGGATAAATTCCACCCGAGAAGGCATCATGCACTTATTTTTTTTCAGCCCCTTCCCATAAATTCAGACCAAGGGAATTCCTGGTGAAGTGCAAGTTTAGTCTTTTAAGAACACTAAAAACTGCATGTTTTGCTGCAATAGTCAGCCTGAGCCATCATTGAGACAATTGTTGCAGTTAAATTTAATACAGAACCTCTACCTCCCTGAATGTAGGAAGAATAATTATGCAAGCATAGTAACAGACATAGTTAACTTCATAACTCATTTGTTGCCCTTGTGGGGGTGAGAAAGGATGCCACATCATCAAACCATACTCTAAGCATATAGCTAGCCAAATTTGCGTGCCACTTTTTGAAACATCAGATCATGGCCACATCTGGATGGAGACCATAGCAAAAAACTGAGTTATTTAAACTATTTCAAGGGTGGAGGCAAAAAGGAGGAAACAGGGACAGCAGAGGAGAGTGCGGAAGTCGGAGAGAAAAATAGGAACAGAGAAGTAAACAGAAGCAGAGAGACAAGCGGGAACAGGCACGTTAGGTACCTTTTACACCGACAAGCTATAGAGACCTTAACAGGGAGAAGCATAAGGTAGGGATGGAGGCTTGGGCCATGGTAACTGAGAGCCGGTGGGCGAGAGTTTGAGCCGAGCCCCAGAGCAGGCAGCGAAGGAGCCTGAGGTCACAGGAGGCACCAGCGGAGCTGCTGGAAGAGCAGCTGGAGAAGGAGGAAGATTACTGGAGAGCAAGGAGTTATGGATGCTGTAGGAAGAAAAAAAATGACTGACTGTCAAACCAGCACATAAAATAAGACAGCTGAAGAGAGAGGTCATGAAAACAACAAATACCAGGGTGGCTGTGGGGGCTGGGGAAAGCGAGAACAGTCATAGGAAATCAGATGATGATTTGATAAGGGAAATTCAGATTCAGAGGTCAAAGGGGAAAAAGTTGTTGGTGAAAAATAGGTCAAGGGAGCAGCCTGCCTTCATTATTTTGCTTTTCAAACCTTTAATAGTTGCTAATGACAGACAGTGCACAAAATGACATTTGTGTTACCCTTCAACACTGATGTAAAAATAGGCATAATCCTGTTTTTGTGATGATTAATGCAGTGTGAAGAAGATAATTAAATGAGGCCTGGTGTACTTTTACTTTCTATGCCTCACTGCTACCTTCCGTGGCTCCTGCTCAATCTCCTTGAAAATCTATTAGGCTCTGCTACCACCACTTTATCACTTTTCCTGCGTTAAGTTAGACATGCCCTCCCCGAGCTTTAGACTGGGAGCAATTCCTCAAAGGAGGCAGAGCAGGAGCGAGAGCCACAGTATGCCGGCATGCCGCCTGCCACCTCCTACTCATGTGATTACCTGACCCTTATATAAATTCCAGCACATAAAGTTTTTACTGGTAATGCTTACTCTTAATTAGCTAGTTCATGTAATAATAGCAACTTTTACCCCTTCACCTGGTTAGAAAAACCTTTGGCAGCCGAGTTCACCATTGAAGGTGATGCACTTCACCAGCTCACAGTTTGAAATCTCATTTCTGAGAAGCATGGGAGGGGAACGGAGGACAGAGGTGTTCTGAAAACATTAAAAGTACCTTGTAGAAAATGTTTGCATATTTGTAGAAAATACATTTTTTAAAGTTCTGCTTTGGAATTTTATCTATATTTTTTTATTATAAAAAAAAATAATTGAAAAAGGCACCAAGTGTCTGAAAAAAGACTTTCATAATTATTTTCTTTGCTGATGGCCTAGAAATCTGCTGGATTTGATCCAAAATGAACTGCAGACAAATGTCAGCTTACTCCTGACATTGTCAGAAATGGATTTTCTTCCTTTGTGCTGCCCCATACATAAACAAATGCACATTCAAAATACATAATGGTCTGCTAGTTTAAAATTATTGCTTGATCCTATGGCTGTGGAAAAGCAGTGGAGTCAGCCAGTGTTTCTTTGGGGTGCATCAGCGGCAGAGGCAGGACTAGAACTGAAGACACTGCAATACCTCCCTCTTTTCCTTCCAGCTCCCAAAGCAATAAAACCTTTCTATGCTAAATTAGACTATTGATCAGTAGCTACCATTCCTAATGGACATCCTGTCTCTCATGTCTGGGATTAGGATGTTCTTTCTACTGCTGGATAATCTTAGTACTGTACAATTGCTCTTTCTCTGCTGATGACTGACTACAAGAAGAAATATTTCCTGGTTGCTTTTGGTTTGTATAAAATCTCATGAAGCAGGCTCACGTGAGAGGAGCTAGCAACACCAATTTGTGATCTAGTGCTATCTGATCACGTTCAATCTAACTACCAGGTATGTGTTTCATTTTCTATGAAGGGATGTTACATCATTAAACCACCATCTGCAACATGTTATAAGATACTTTGATAATTCAAGCTATCATGTCATGATATTCATTAGAAAGAAAAAGAAAAAAAAAAGCCAAACCTTTCTTCCTGTCTAACTACCAGGTATGTGTTTCATTTTCTATGAAGGGATGTTACATCATTAAACCACCATCTGCAACATGTTATAAGATACTTTGATAATTCAAGCTATCATGTCATGATATTCATTAGAAAGAAAAAGAAAAAAAAAAAGTCAAACCTTTCTTCCTGTTCTGGTGATGGTCAAATGATAAGCATGAGCCGAAAGTCACACCCACCAAACATCTGAAAAAGTACCACAGACTGAACATCTGCATCAAATACAGCCTACATGGGCAAGATTTTAGCTGGGGTAACCCCAATGCGACTGAACTTGAGCTCTCTGTGATTACATGAGAAATAGGGCAAGAGGCTCCTTTCCCTGTGACCCAGCACCCACACATGCTCTCACACGACCAGATGAACATACGCCACGTGCTCAGCAAATCCTGCGTTTTGGCACAAAGCGGGCATGCAGCGAGTGATGATGTGACAAGAGAGCCCACAGAGCAATTTCCTCAGCTCTTGGCCCTGCCTGAGGGCTGCCAGGCAAGGAAGACAACGGCAATAACAGAAGATAGCCTCAATACTTCTCTACCCTTTCCAGAAAACATCATTTTAGGGCAGTTCTTACAGATTCTTTATCTTTTGGACAGGGAAGAAGATCACACGTTAATTAACGTTTTGGTATCATGTCAGCTGTAACCCTGCAGTGAATTTATCGTTATGGCCAGACGGAGGGCAATTTTAATCCAGTTCATGGAAATCTCCAAAATTTGCACACAACTTTTGTGTGGGCATGCACCTATTCTATTTTGACCCGTCTTTTTTCTTGTCTGAAAACACCCGTTAGCAAGTCAGGCTCCCAGGCTGCATCCCAGTAGCCAACTTGTGTGTCACAAGTTAGCAAAGGGAAAAAAGGGCCATGTCTCCAGTAAATGTACCCTAAACTGTATCATGCTAAATGTCAAGCACTGGTGGTGAATTAGCAGCCCTGAGACAAAGCTGGAACAGTGGACATATTTGAGAGAGCTGCTAGTGCCCTCTCTGCCTTCTCTAAGTCCACAACCAGTGTCCAAATGGATGTTAAGAGAAGGTCTTTTTTTCTTTAAGCGTAAGCTGTTTTCTATCATATTGTGGCCTGCAACTCGGCATACAAGATGTACTATGGCATTATGAGATAGTGACAGCTGCTGAAGAAATGCTGTGTTATAAACATGCAATGATGCAGTGAACTGGCAAATCCATATGGCTAGAAAAATGACGAGGAGGAAGAAGAAAAAATTATTTCAGAGTTTTTGGACAAAATAGATACTCAGTAGTTTGCTTCAGCTTACATGCCCTAATCACAGCTTTTTTCTTTAATGGAAAAAAGGTTTATATACACATATATACACACATAAATATATATGTATATTTAAAATATATATATATATAGTATTATCCTAGGGATGATTTACATGTGGCTGGAGAAGCAGAGGTGATATTTTCATATACTACCATATTTCTGCTTCTTATTTCTTTGAGCTCTTTGGCTGAACAACCAGTGTCTTGAATTGTCACCGTATTAACTCCTTCAAGCATCACCCTAAAACCTATGTGCGGTTCCCCCCTCCCTTTGTCTGTGCAGATGGATAATCTCTGCACATATGCACCAGGGAAAGGTCAATCACTCACTTTTGCAGTGTCATCAGTCATGCAGGATTCTCTGTGTGTCAGAATAAATGAGCGTGGACAGGATGGACATAGAACATCACTGAGGGAGACCCCAAAACCACATGGAAGTGTTTATACAGCTTATATATACCCTCATAATTGATGGATCTCAGCAAGCATACACATCCATTGCTTTTAAAAAAGCTGATCAATCCAAGTCCATGACACGTGTTTCTTAAGAAAGCAAGTATTATGGCTTTTTAAAAAACTGAATGAGGAAATGGAAACTTGCAGTCATATCAATCCCCATTTTCAAGCCTGGCTGCCACAGCTTGCTTCCCGTTTCTGAACATAAGCTCCTAACGAAGGTGGCACAGCTTCATGAGCATCATGGCGACCCAGCCCCTTCTCAGTCCAGCCATTTTTGCTTCGGCCCTAAGTACAAGATTAAAAGTCCCAATGTTATCACACGGGTTTGAACTTGCAGCCCAAAAGCAGATGGAAACAGAAGCTGAAGCCCGTGAGTCTGCTCTTTTGTATGGCACTTTTCCATCCACCTTTAATCAATGATGTCTGAGAAATGAGGGCTCAATGAGTATGCAGTCCAGCACTGGCAACATTTCCCAATGCTCCATAATCATCCTGAGATTTTTATGGAGAGTTTTCTCCCCAGTGATTTTTTTTCCTTGTCATTTAGTGCCACTATTTCAGATTTTCTCTTGCTGAACTGCTGGAGTGTCATCAGTGCATCTATATAGAGTATGAGAATATATTTGGAAAGCTTATTTCCAAGGGCCATTGGAGATGACTAACATTTTTACACTGCACAAAGGAAGAGAAAATAAATTTAGGATTAGCAAATAGAGCCACTGTGTTATTTCCTTCCCTGTAAATAAATAACTGTAACACTTATATTCCAATCGTGGAGCTGGGTATCCAGCATCTTTGTGGGGAAGGCACATTTCAAACAGCCATAAACGTTCACCCAAGACATTGACAATGAAGGCTTAAGACAGCACGAATTATAGGGAACATGAAAGAAGCCCTGCTTCCCTTGAAGACACCACCTGTTTAAGCACCTGGGAAAAATTATTCATAGCACTTTACCACTACACAGACAATAAAGATCCTATGGAAATGTCTTTGTTTAAAATCAACATTTATGGCCCAGATTTCGTAGAAGGCTATGAAATCCTAACTGATGCAACAAATGCAAAATGACATCTTTAAAAACATGGGCCTCACACATCAGGCTCCAGCGCAAGTCAAACCATTTCAGCTTTAGAATCTCACACTTTAGAAGCTGAGACCTGAGACCAGAATTTCCTTCCTTCTAATCTTCATTCTGGGTTGCTTCACCTCAGTCCATATCTAAATAATGAATTTTTCCCTCTACAGAACTGCCCTCCTCAGCTGAGTACCTATTAACTGGAAAATGGGAGCAGAACCCATTGGCATTCATCCTAATGCTGCTACTTGGTTCTGTGTCCTTGCCCAAGTCACTAGAGATCTGATCCTATAAGAGCAACCAAAACCTCTGTAGTTGGCCCCCCTCCCTTTGCTGTGCAGATGGATAATCTCTATATGCACCAGGGAAAGGGAGACAGACATCAATCGCTTGAGAATCCAGCTGATGTGCATCCTTATGCCTGTACCTCGGAAACACGTTCAGGCCTTCATCACTCTGCGTTGTGCCTGATTTACCTATCTGCAGAATGGGAGCCATAGTATTTCACATCATGCTTGATCACAGTTATAATTTAAAAGCCTTATGATGCTTCCACAGAAGTTTAAAATATTACTTTTAACAAGTACTGCATAATTTAATTTTGAACTATAAATTTTACAGTTACCTTACACTGCTTTGATTTGTTTCTGAGTGCTGTTTGAGGATCTTCTGAAACCAATTAACGGGTGTTCTCCAGCTATCTCATATTGACTCTTTTGTTGCTGGCACCTTTTGTGAATAAACATTTTACCAAGGTGAGAAAGCTTCTGGGTGTATTTGGTCTAAGTCACCACATGGCAAATGCAGCCCATCGTCCAGATATGTTTGGAAGGTGTCCCGCTGCAGAGGACTGCACACTCCTTAGGTGTAAAGGACTCAAGTAGTACTGAGCGGCAGGAAAAATGGAGTCAAGGCACTTCTAACCCTTCCCTGAATCATTTTAGCATCCAACTAGAATTTTTCCCTTATAAACAGGGAACAGCACTGTGGGGTCAAATATGAGTAAAGATTTCTTGTCTGCTTGACAGCCATCATCACGGTACCTTAGCCCTTACCATATAGCATGTGATGGTACTACAGTAGAATTCACACTTTCCGTAACACTTCTTTTTAGTCACATAGGAAGCCTGATTACTTTTCTCTGCTTTCTAAGCTGAGGAAAATACCAGAAACTGTCCTCTCCCCACCCCCCACTTGCTTTAGAGAAACCCCAACAGTCTTCGCAGAAATAGGAAATGACTGTTACCTTCAGGCTTGTGGGTTTTTAGGTTATAGCCTTCTTTCTTTCCTGTTTAAAAAGTTGACTCTTCTTTCCATTTCTCTCTGCTTGCCTCCATCTTCCAACTCTATTTGAATTGAATCTCCTTTTTCTTTTTGGTCCCATTTCTAATTCAAGAGTGCTTCAAGTCACCACAAAAGAGATGCCAACAGCTAAGACCTTAAAAGAGCCAAAGGAATGAGTACAGTCAAGTTTTGGTATTTTTATTACAGTATAAATTCTCTATCATACCCCTGTCAAACATTGCTTCTCCAGAAGCAGAAAAGCTGGTGAAGGGACAAGGCAAAACTTTTGCTCCTGGCTAGAGCAAAACTCTGGCCTTTGAGAACAGGGTGATTGGGTTTACAGTGGGGTGAGGAGTTTGTCCCTGGTCTGCTGGAGTGTGAACAGACATCGCAGGCTCACAGAGCTCTTCCCACGAAATCTGCTCCCTTGCCATGTTATAAAGGAGGACTATGTGGCTTCACCAGAGCAATATTCACAGGGTTAGGCTGCTTATACAAGGAGAAAGTTACCATTCACAGAGGCTGCTGTCATATTTTTACACTACGGGAAAGGGACTAAAAAGAGTAATCAAGACATAAGAAGTTGCAGCATTTGGGGTTTTTTTCATTATTTTTTTCACTGAGAAAAATAAGTCCTTAAAATACTGTCTAAGAAATCACTCAATCATTTAATATTACTTGCAGTGGAAGATTTTCATAGTATTTGACTGAGGATCCAATCTGCCCTGGCAACTGGTGTGGCTGGTTATTTTTCCAAGTGAATGAAAACACAGATAGAGGCAGAAGTTACTGCAACCACTGCTGCCTCGTTTACCTCTGCAGTCAGGTTCCTACCGGTACAAGTGCTCAGTTTTATACAGGAAATAAAATTGCAGGTGCAAAACTTCAAGCTCATGTTTACACCTACCAGCGGGAGGCTCACCTTCTTAAATGCATCTGTCTATGTGCAAAGCACTATAGAAATTTCCATACTAACGATACCTTCTCCAGCGCATACATAAATATTACAATGTCCCTTCTGCAGAGAAGAAAGTTAGTGCAGGAGCAAAAGTACATAACTTCAGGTCACAGCAACGGAACAAAAAAGCCAGGGTTTTCAGGAGTTCCTGCTCCTTAAGACCAAGTCTGCTTCTCCATTTAACTTGCTTTTAAAAATAATTAAAAGTCTTGAGAAACTTTATAAAAACCCACAAGAAGCTTTAGTGAATCTATTTCATATTTGTTTGTTCTACAGTTGCCAGAAGGTCTTTCGGTCTCCTTGTCATTTTGCACTATATGACCTAAGTAACACTGATATTTATTGCTCATTTCCATTTAGCTCTTTGAAGACCAATCCACTTAATGATCAGAAACCTCACACAATTTAGCAGATAACATCACTGCAGAGACTTGTTGGGAAGCTTTAATAAGTAAAATGAATACTAAGAGGTGGGCTGGGGTGACTGCTGTGTTTTAATCCTAGATGATAAGAATCAGTCATACCTGCCCATTCTTGCTCTGCGATTACAGAGACAGAGCAGTTCAAGTGGACACAAATTTTAGGGGATGTTGTTATAGTGACTACCTCAAGCACTTGTAAGACACACATTATGATAATAATGCCTGCCCTTAGTGTCACTTGTATTTACCCACACAGTTTCTCATGCAGTAGGTGAATCCTGTTACCTCTGATCTGCAGATGGGAAAACCACAGTCACCCCAGTCCCGGTAAGCCCCAAGCAGCCTCAGCCAGGCAGGGCGCACGCTGCCAGCAGCCAAGCACTGGTACCCTCCCTCCATCCTTCCCCAGCACCAGCTCAGGGACCGGACCGCTCTGGAGCAGGTAATTGCATAGGCCACAGTCAGTAGGTAGCTGGCACAGGAGCTAAAAGAACCTGAACAAGGGTGACTTTTCTGGATATAAAATACTTTGAGTATAAAAGGGAGTATTATGGCGTATAAAAGGGAGTATAATAGAGTACTGCCTGTGCACACAGGCAGTGAAACTCAGTAACTTGTTCAAGGTCATACAGGAAATCTGTAGGGGAGCAAAGAGGAGAATCTGGTTCCTCCCAGTCCTTAGTTCATGCCCCAACAGCTGGACGTGGCTCTGTGACATATGGAAATACGCCTTTAGTCCCACTGCAAAATGCTTCAAATGACAAACTTCCTACTGTCCTCCGAGAGCGTTCTATTTGTGGAAACTTTAAAAAAGCAGTCTCTATATAATAACCATGGAAAATTGTTTTCTTGTAAAATTGTAAATAAAGCAGTATTGATATTATTGTTATAATCTCTCTGGTCCTCAGTGACAGGGTGACCCCCATTGGTGTACGGAAATGGAGCAATTTATGAGTAATGGTTTCCTGATATGCATATGCTGCAGCCCATCTTTTGTTCTCAGATCTTCAGGGACTATCTCTTATCACAGGTCTTTTCCCCTATGGAGAAACACTTGGAGGTTGCTTTAGGTAACGCAGCAATGGGTAATTTTCAAAGCCAACTTAAATTAAAGAGTCTTTTCAGCAGTTTTGAGTATGCCATTAGTGGATGACTGCATAGGTAAATGATTTGACTCACCTTCAAAGAGTTTTAGGGTTAGAAATTCTTGGGTTTCAGACCTCTCGTCACGAAATGAAGCAATAGGCACCACCACCTCACTGTCATGAGCACCTTGAAGTCTCATTTGAAACTACTGGGTTCTGTTCTATAACCTGCGGTCTTTGCAGGAAATATCACTTTGAGGGCTGAATTATGATTCGTTACCTATCAGAAAAGGCCAAATTGTAGGGTTTTTTTGGGTTTTGGGGATGCTCACCTTTTATATACAAACAGATGGCCGTGGAACAACAGGTCTCTGTGCATAAGGCAGGGTTTTGTGGATGTGCAGTTCTCCAGTGAGCATAAAACAAAGTAAAACCAGATTGAAAACTTTCATTACCCAGCAATGCAAGTCACAACAGCAGGGTTAAATCTGTTTCTGTTTAGACAATATCTGGAACAGTGTTTTATTATACAGCCTGTAAGGCACTGCCTGTGCATGGGTGGAAAGTACATTGTCTCCTTAAATAAAGAACTGGGGCAGGATTGTTTGGCACTTTCTTTTTTCTTCTTTTTTCTTTAACCATAAATACAAAGTTACCATTTCTCCATAACATTGAACTCTTTGTGGCCTTCCTAGAAACAATAAAAGTCTCCAAAAATAAACATCTACTTAGAATAAATATTAACTCAGAGACCTTTAAAATATGAAGAAAATAGTCTCCGCAATATCATCTCTTCCCTGATAACGCAAAAGCCACCCCATGGGGTTTAAAACTGAGGGATTTCAAGGCTTCAGGGTGTCTTATGATGCTCGCTCTGAGCAGGCTGAATGCCAGGCTTTGTGAATGGCTCTGTCTTAAAAGACAAAGTCCTAATCGCTTTCAACTTTTCTAATTCTTCACATTCCTTCCTAGCAAAATAACTGCCTGCCTTATAATGGCAGAAACATTTGGAGACTAAAAGAAACAAACAAAAAATAATCAATTTTCAAGGTCCACTTGCAGACGGAGGAACTGTTTATGAAACTTTTACTGTTCAGTTGCAGGAGAAAATCTCATCTTAATGGCAAAAGGGGAAGCTGGAAATACTGGAGAGAGTTTGGGGGGGAGGTGGGGGGGTGGGCATAGCAACTCTCCTGCTCTACAATTCAGCTGATTGACTTTTCCAGCAAGTAGATCCCACCCATGCCTCACCCAAGGAAACAGGGATTTTCAGCTCTGTGGAGTGGGTGCTACCACCTCTCACACAAAGCAGAACATGTTTGCTGCCCTCAAAGGGGTCAGTTTAGCCTGTAAAAAAAACATCCCCAGCTTCAAACTGAACAAACCCTGGCCACATGAGCAGAGCTAACCCGACTGTCCAAGTGCTTCTCCTGGGCTGGTTTCTGAACCAAAAATCTACTGCTGGGTTCTGACTCACCATATTTTACAGATTTCCCCCTGACAGAGAACAAGAAACTGAAATTTCAAGCCAATCTTTATACACAAGGCCCATTCTCAGCTTTCCCCCATGTTTTGCACAAAAATTGGCATGGTTTTTGCAGCAGCAGCTTGTTCACATGGCCCCGCACCACTCCCAGCTCCACACGCCCTGTACTCCCCATCACAAAAGACTGACACAACGTGGAAACGCTTCCAATCAAAACCTCATGGATTCATCAGACTCTACTGATCACACTTCTGATCATAGCCAGTCATTTCTCTAAAATGATCTATCTCTGGCCCATGAGGTTATAGGTTGGGTATTTTGTTAGCCTTATCACCTCTTGGATCGGGTTTTGATCTTTATCTTCTATGGTAATATTCTAAGAATTAAAAAAAAAAATTACAACAGCTTTTATTGCCTTAATTTAAAAGTAAGACTTGCTTTTCAATTCCAGTTAAATAATTCATTTAAATCTTGCCAGAGATGTTGAAAAACTAATGTGTACAGATGAGAAGCAACCTTTCTAAAAATATGAATTGAAAACATCCAGTCTTTCCTGTTATGTTTATAGTTTTTCCCTTACAACATAACATTAAAATTACCAGCTCTCATGTGGTATAATTTGGTTACATCCCCTAAAGACACATGAAAGTAGTCCCAAAGGAACTATTTACTTCAGTGAGAATAGAAGGTGCTGAGTACATCACGCAGGAACACTTATTTTTTGGTCATTAGTGGGTGGGAATATTGGTTTATTGCCTAAATCTCCCCAGACCTCCCTTCCATACACATCAAGATGGTGCCAGGTGGGGTGGCCCAGCTCACATGCCGCTCCTACATGGAGATTTCATGTCTCTAGGTCTTGAGGTCCATCACTTTTGCATACATGGAGGAAATGAGTCGTGAGAGCAAAATATAGTTGCCCCCAGACTAGTGATGCGGTGAGAGGACTTGCACAAATGCAGTACATCCATGAGTGAGCAAAGACCAGAGCTCAGCTCTTCTGTCTCTGACAGCCACATGGAAACCACAATGTTCCTCTTACTATTCCCAACCCGATGAGCAAAAACTTTCAAAAGCCTTCAGCAGTGGCCTAACTTTGCTGCCCTTGGGGCTAATGCCAAAACCAGTGGTGTTTGCTTGAGGGCTCTGGAAAACCTGATCTGCTGCTCGAGAGCTGCTGAAGACCTGCTTTGTGCATTTTCCCTGTCCATAGTCAGCTCCTTACTGTCCCTCTGACCCTGGCTTAGGAAGAGCTGGGCTGCACTGCTGCTGTACGCTTGTGTTAGCCCACTTGGTTGTGGGCAACAATTTCTGATGCACAACAGGAAGAGTCCAGAATAAATACATTAAGCATCTTAAATTTGCAAGTAAGTGCACAAACAATTAGGCCCTGATATAGTACAACAGTTAAGTTCAGTGCTTAACTTTAAACATACAAATAATACCACTGAATTCACTTTAACAAAATTATGTTGCATGCTTAACATTAAGCTTAAGCATAAGTGCCTGACTGATTAATTCTCTCCCTGTGTACTTTAACTCAAGTTTGTTTGGGGTTGCTTGATGCCATCTTACACAGATATGCAAGAGCACAGCTACTCTAAAACAGTACACTGGAACCAGTTTTCACACACTGGGAAGCTAACAGATAAGTGTCTGAGGAATTGTTTTCCTGTTAAATATGACCCCCAATTTCTATCACTACGTTTATGGACAGTTTATCACCTGAAAAGCTGAACCTGCAGTTCTCAAGATATCACGATTACTGGATGTCACCTCAGTGCTGCCAGGGTATGGGCTGCATTACCAGCCCTTAATGGAGAGGCATACACAGTAAGTATATTTCTGAACATTTGTGTACACTTTTGCTACAGTTGTTAAACCAAATAGTGGGAGCTAAAAGAGTAATTTTGTCTAGCTGGGTGTTACACATTGCGCTTTCACGGTCTTCACATTTTAATGGTAAGTTTTGTCAGCTTCATAAATTGGTCCATCACGGGTACGCAGAAGACTTGTAGAAAGCAGAAGTTATTTTGTAGTGTCTTCAGGCTTTTGCTTTGAAATAGCTCCACTACATCTGTATAGATTTGAAATGGGACATGGTAGGGGAGAAGTGTGAGCAGATTGTTCTTTACTTTCACTTTACTTGGAGATTCACTTTCCAATGAGAAGTCAAGGAATAAATTCTCAGTGCAATCATGTGGGTTTCAGTGAGTTGCACTGCCTTGATATGGAGAAGTTATTCCTAGTGATTCTTTCATTATTTAATCTACATCTCTTTCCTAGTAATTTTGCTTCAAGGTCACTTCACATTTGTGACTGTAACAAGAACTGGTTTCTAACTAGTACAACACTTTTCAAACCACCACCACTATGGAATTTGCACAGGCACCAGCAAGGACTAGTTTTTTGCTTGCATTACCCATGCAAGGGAGTAAGAATCTTACCTGCGGCCGGATACAAGCCCCCAGCTCCTGGCCTGACGAACAAACGTCCCATGTCTAGGGATAAGTCCCAGCTCTGTCACCCGACTTGCTGCTATAGGCGAACTGATACAGATGAGCTGCAGATCCCTTCCCCTTGCTGAAAAGAAGAAATTGTGACCCATACGGTGATTCTCCTCTTGCCACGTGGAACACCTTACCCAGAGCTCAGCATAAAGGTTCAACCTAATCCTCATAGCTGTTTTTGAAGAATCAGTTATAAAATCCAGTAATTAGCTGAAGAAGCTAATTGCTGATATTCCGTTAAATAAAAAGAAAACAAAATGCTTTAATGATCTGTGTTGCACACCGCTCTAAATGTATATTCAAATAAAGCATGTGTCTTATTGAACACATCCAATACTGGGCCTTCCAGATTCAGTATAAATAATTAGACCTGTCTCTCTTCAGATAAATTATCAGAAGGGAAAGCTTTAAAAATATTTTCTTGTGAAATACAGTGCTATTTCTTTAAATAAAGGGCTCTGGCAGTTCTGTGAGGCAGTTAGCTTAGCACCATTAATACAGAATACAGTCTATCAGCATTTAGTGAACTCTCCATGACCCTGACGGAAAGTAACTCCTTTAGCTTATACTTATGAAAAATATTATTAAAAAATGCTGTTGAAATGTAAGCTTCATTTATAGCCAGTGTTAAACTGGAGTGATATTGCCAGCTCCATCAGGCATTTCACCAAAGATGGGGACCACTCATCTTCTTTTCTCAGGGATGTAGAGGAACTCTGGGAGCTGGAAATGGGAGCTTCCCAAAACATCTCAGTTGTCTCCTGCTGTGTGCACTCACGGGTTTCTCTTTTATTCACTATGTATTTTGCCTTTCAGCAGAAATCTCTCAAAATTGGCCTATACGGTAAGTTTTTAAAATCACCTGTTCTGCAACAGAGCAACGAATGCGTGGTATGCAGATGAATACGTCCTGATGTGCCAAGACATGGCCTTTGAAGGTCACGCTCCTCCCTTGGAAAAGGGCATCTTGGTCAGGAAGGATCTGGGAGAGGAAGTCCAGGGCTGTGTCTGCTCTTCCTGCCTTGCGAAGGAGGAAATTTTAATACTTCTCTGCCAACAAAAGACAGTAAATGACTTCTTTTGGTCATTCAGACACACAGATCTTTGGCTTGCTGAACTAATATCGGCAGTACTATCCACAGGATTATGCCTGTGTGTAATGGCTGTCCACCAAGTAGTACACAAGGTTATATAAGAATATAAGCCCTTTGAAGAAGCAATTTGAGGTGACGTTTTGCCATGATGTGTAGCTATCTGGGTCCAGATCCATAGCTCTACAAGTGCCCAACTAAGATGCCTGCATTAGGATATTTGTTACCTTGTGCTCCTTTTAGAGCCAATGGATGGACAAGCACCCACAGAGGACAAAGGCACTTCCCTGAAATATCTCTGGGAGTGCCTCTCTCTCCCAACTGAATATATAAGGGAGCTTATGTGCCTAATTTAGGCTTCTAATGTAGACATTTCATTTAATCCAGGCCTTAGTCCAAGCTTTGGCAGTTGTGAACTGAACTCAAGAAGCTCTTGCAAGCTCCTTATTTGTGTAACATTCAGGAAATACATCTGGCGACAGGGGCTGAGCCCTCAGCCCACAGCATCGGTGCTTTTGTGGATCAAGCACACAAGGATTGCCTGTCTGAACCCTCTATGTCAGAAAAAGGGGTTTTCCACATTTGGAAGAGGGCCACCACTGGAAGCTGAACCTGGCCAGACCAGTTAGCAACATTTTCATTATAAACAAAGCAGTGCATTGCTTGGGCCACTGGCTGATTATAATAGCTATGAAATTACCCAATTTAGTTCACCACGTCAATAAAATTTATATGAAAATACCACCAGAATCTTGGCTAGCATATGGATAACTGTACAAAAGTTACCCAAGCCAATGCGACAACCATTTAAGAGGACTAACCTCTGTCATACGGTTTTCATTTTATGTGCATGCTATACAAACACAACCACCACAAATATGCATTACAGGCTGCCTGGGACTCACTACTGAGGTGAATTAGCACTGTAGTCTGACCTGTTGAAAAGCTTAACCTTTAACCTGCCAGGCAATGGCGGTTGCAATTTGCAAACCATTCTTGTGTTGAGTGGCTGAAAACATACTTATTAACTTCTGTAAAGCCATAAATGAAATGGGTTGGGTGAGCTCAGCTTACTTCCCAGTTCACAGACCATGTCGCAAAACACTACCACATGTTCAGCAAGTAACTCAGCATGAGGGCTGAACGCTACTGCACTGTGACCCAAATTCACTCTTCAGAGAAAGACGAGTTTCTTCTAATCTGGAGTGAAAAGGAGAGAATTCAAAGTGATTTCCTTTGTAAGTAACTTCCCACTATGCTTCCAAGAAAAAGAAATTCAAAGAAATTGTTTGAAAATAAGTCATTTACCCTCATGAAAAATCTGCATAAGCTTATAGCTTGAGAAACTGAAATCCTCTACATAACCGCACTGATGTATTTATCATTACAAGTATACGTTTCCTCTCGCTGCCCACTGGTGAGTCTCAGCTCTTTAGGGCGAAGCATTAATTCACTCACTTTTCCATGTCATCGGCAAAGGCTGCCAGTGGTGCTATTTAGGATTAACTGTAGAGACGGAGTTGGGAGGTGGACAGAAATGTCATTTCCTATTCACAGGTTTTGCAAGATTTATCACTTACCAGTTTTTTGAAAGATGCATCATTTTGGGATGTGAAGCTCTCCCATGCTAGACCTGCGTTTGTCTATCAAATGAAGCCAAATCAGTAGATAACCCAGGTTTAGCAAACTGGATGTTTTGTAATGGAGATAGCTGGATAATAACTATTTCTAGATCAAAGTCAGTGACTAGGCGTTGCTCTTGGCTTGTTGGCTTTTCTGTCTGACTGTATAACCACAGGTAGGCTTGAGTTGCAAAATTCAGATCAGGATGCAAACTCCATAATTTGGGAAGTGTTTATTTGCAGAGACCTGGTATGGTTCATGGAGAAGTAAGACAGGAATCGGGATGCTCAGAACCAGGTCTGCGGATGAATTATGGCCAGCCTGACCACACATGCAGTCTTGGTCCATCTTCAATCCCACTGCACAAGCAATTGCATCCCAGAGGAGTTTTCTGATCAGCCTAAAGACATATTTTGGGTTTCTTTTCCCCCTTTCCCTGTACTTACACCTACATGTTTGCACAGACAAAAACCATACCTATCACAAATTTTTTCATTAAAGAAGATACTTCTGATTTTTGTTTTCTATTTTGGTCTTGTTTGATTATTCCTTTTCCTTTCAGGTCCTACAACAATAAAAGAAAAAAAAGAAAAGCCTTACAATATTATTTACTATGCTTCAGTAAAGACATAGACAAAAGGGTTTCTTTCTCGCTTACTTCAGAAGCTTTACATTATCCAGAAAAAGCTCAAAAGCCCTAGATGAGCCAGGAAGGATTGGGGAGGGATGTGAGGCAACAGCACACTATATATATTGCTGCTCTTCACTGCTTTCATATACATACCATAGGCAGCTGCAGTCCTACAAGCTTTAGGTTAAAATGGGACACAAACCCTGGGATATAGCAAAGAATATGAAAAGATGACACAGCAAGCAACAGGGATAGAAGAGGATGGAGCAGAACATGGATGTACAGGCTTGGTTTACTACAGCTGTAGGCACATTGGAGCGCCCACAGCCCATGCTGGTATTGAGATCCTGCTTTCATTTATTTTCTGAAATTGGGGTAAAATAGTAATAGTAGTAGCAATAATAATAATGATAATAAAAATAGCACCATCATTCCAGGCTGTGTGACAACCTACTTTCTGAATATTGGTGAGAAGCATGAGATTTGTTTTTAGAAGAAATTTTAATGAAAAACCTTGGGTCTAAAATTGCAGTTTGCAGAAAAACTAATCTTGGACAGGATCCATGTCACATTCTTCCACCATATGTAAAAGTTGGTTTCCGTGGTGAATATTAACATTTGAAACAATATTACTGTTAATGGTAGGGTCATATTTGTTGATTATGAAGAAAGAAGCAGATTTCCCTCAAAGAGAGGAACCAGTATTCCCCACTGGTTGAGAGCTTGCTATGATAGCTCTGCAGTCAGAGCCTGGCAATAATTATACCTTGGGTTTTGCGGTCATTTTGGATTGGTGTGAACATGATAAATGACACGTTTTAATTTGAACTATTGCTCAGCAGGCCTGTTCAGGTAGGCAATAATTCACTCGAGCAGGCAATAAACCTGAACAGGTAATAGCCCACACTTTGAAGTATGCCAGCAAACTCTTTAGCAACAAAATAAATATGTACATGAACTTCCGCCATAAATCGTCTTTGGTGAGGCAGACCTAGTAAGAGTTTCAGAGCTGGCTTTTCAGGTACTCATGAGTAGCAGAATGAGTCAGTGGGCAGATCCTACTACTGTGTTAATTCTTTGAAACTGGACTAACGAACAGGTCCAACATCCACTGAAGTTAGTAGGAGTCTTCTGTCCAATGAAGGCAGAGTGACTAAGCTGGTAGGGCAATATGGTCCTTTTACTAACATAAGTAAATTGCCTTCCCATGAAACCACGGACTCATAAATGAGCTTATTCCTATGCAGTCGAGCAAACTGCAAAAATGCAGCACCAACGTGCAGAGCAGCTTTGCTACAGCTCCAAAGAGATACAGGAGGGTCCAAACGGCTCTGATTCTCAATGCTCAGGAAACCTGTGGGCGAAACCATGTTTGCACAGCACTTTTCTTCACAGCACTCCTTTAATTGCTTTCAAACAAGGCTGTTTGTCAGACATGACATTACTTTTATATTACAAATACAACATTTTCAACCTTTGGGCAAATGCATGCATTGTTTTAGTTACTTAAGCCACTATGTTTTGTGCACATTACTCCAGACTTGCTGGTAATATGTTTCCATCACTGTGGGATGCTGTTGTAAAGAAAAGCAGAGGTGCCTTGGTTTTCTTTTCTTTTGGCTGCCACTTGGTCTTATTTTATAGGTCGGGACCTATAGTGCTATCACTGATTACCCTAATGCATGTTAACTTGTGATAGGAGGGGAAAAATAATTCAGAGAATAACATGACTCAAGCCAACTTGTTTGAGGTTGGTGTGTGTGAAACTCTTTTGCCTTCTGCTTTATAATAAACAAGAGAAAGAATTCAAAGTCAGAAGAAAAAACAGCAGCAGATTGAATGGAAAGAGACAGTTTATCATCAACTGGAGACAGCTGTGAGTCCCGATTGTTCTGCTGCCCAACCATGCTTTCACACCAGAGACCCACAGCAGAGGTATTCTGAGATACTTCAGTCTCTGAGACTGTGCCTGGTGCAGGATGATCCCCCACCTGTTTGCAGAAATGTCTCCATCAAATCATCCTGGAGGACACGGCAGCATGTGCCACCATCCTCTGGCTGTTGGGAGGAACCTTTCTGCAGCGATTCACCGTGCAGGGCATAATGTTGTTTGCCTCCTCATTGACAATCATTTAGCTTTAGAAATGCACAGAAAATGAATTTCTGTGCTGGGCTTTGAATCCAGATTTACATTCTTTCCTTGCTTGAAGTTGCCCAGCTCTGTCATTCTGGTTTGATCCATCCCAGGAACAAGATCCAGCAGCTTCCTTCAGATGCGAATCTGGACCTGAAAGCCTTCCTTCTCCCTTCCCACACCATCTGGGAGCTGGGATTTTCCATCTTTTGTTAAAATAGTTACTTACAAAAGGAGAAAAGGGTTGAGGGCAGTTCACCACGTTTATTTCACTTGGTATGTGTTTGCCTTCGCTTTAACACAGACTGTTTTCATGCCAAATGACAGTTCTATTTGTTCCCCCACCCCCTTTTTTTGTGTAGCTTATGTAGAACATCTGGTTTTAAAAGTGTCGCAATTTCTAAACATATTCTAATGCTCTTGGGATCAGAATATCAACAACTGTCTATTGCGGTAAACCGCATGTCTGGAAAACATTCCTGCAAACTGAGTTCTTAAATAAACATAAAGCATCTATAACACATAATGCAAAGCAACATTCACTCGTAAACTCAATATTTAGACCAGATGAGGTGCAAAATATGGTTTTTCTGGACTGAGCCATCACGATTTACAATAACATTGACGGGCTTTCCGTTGTATACAAGAGAGGGCAGAGGTGTGGCATGCAGATTGGAGCCTTTCCTTAAGTGCTCATTCTGCATTTAAGTCCATTCTTGTGAGATTTTCTTGCTTCAGTTGGAGAAAGGAGACTAGGAGTATGTCCTCTGAAAAATTTCTACTGTTATTAGAAAGTGGGAATCTAAAAAGGAACTGTAAAGGATCGACAGATTAGAAATGCCTGTATCTGATAAGCCTGATCATCTTGTGTAATATCTGCATCTATGCTAATTATCTGCATACATGTGTCTGAAATCCAGAGGCAATTCAGAGATAGTTTAAAGATTAAATAAACTGAATAAGATGGTGAAAGGAAAATTGCAGTAAATTGGTCTGAGTGGGAAGCTTTTGTTATTTTCAATCATTATTATTATTTATAGGGTGTGGAAAGTGGAACCATAAGCAACTTCATAGAGATATGCAGTCATAGTTCAAAAAAAATGGTTTCACTTTGAAAACCCCCTCTACACTGGCTTCAGAAGCATTTGCTCTACTCTTAATGAGGAATAGTACCAAAGCGAATAATCACTTCAAATCACTTTTTAGGAGTATTGGTGGCTGATGAAGTCGATTGACTGGAAATGGAAACGCTGAAACCTCATTAAACTATTGCTAAATGCTATAAATGTATCTTGATTATTCTTCCAGACTGTTATTTCTTAAAAATACTACCTTCTTCCCCCTAAAAAGAGCACCAAATACGTTCTTCCAATTAATTCTTGAAGAATTTCCACTCTAAACTTAATGCAAAAATGTTTTATAAGGAGAAAAGATGAATACATACGCTTAGGCTGATGTAATTAGATCTGAAGGTTACCGAGAAGTTTACTGAATCCACCTCCCTCGGCATCTCAAAGTTAAGGTTTATCAAGAGAAAATTGAAAAATTAAGTCAAGCCTTATCATTTCATTCCCTAATATTAAAAAGGGCTGGATCTTTTTTTTGATGATTAACATCTGGAGTTATGTAAGGTAAGATAAGGGTATTAGAACATCTCACTTCCCTGTATAAAGAAGATCATCTGAACAGTATGGAAATGAGGGCCTCCACCCTAATACCCCATATTATGCAACTGAGAAAATGTTTTGGCCCAAAATCTGCACGTATCAGGATGAAAACACCTCCCTTGCATGTTCACCACTGGAAATATGCACCACAGGCTGAACCTAAGTGATTACTGGAGGATGGATCCTGCTTGCTTTGAAGACTGAAGACCTCTTTTGAGGTTGGTGGAATTTTAGGTCTCACAAGGATAAATGCTTAGGTCCTATTTATTTTTTTCCTCTCTTCCATAATAAACTCAAAGTTTTGCATTGCTAGTGTGGGTTACTGGGCTGATCTGGTGTAACTGAAACTGATTCCCCTTCGAGGCTCAAACAAATGGTTTCTAGAAAGCAGAGCCATTTTCAGTTTACTGGAAGCGAGTAAAATTCTAACAAATCAACCAGAGTGAAAAAGGCTGAGCATTCAGCTGAACATATATCAAGCTTGAAACAACTGTGCTCTAATGCAAAGCAGATTTGTGCCAACCTGCAGGGACTTCTCAGTCACGGCACTCCCTTGGGATTTACCAGTGTGGCACGGTTTGGGACAACCAAGCAGCTCAGCCTCTTGCTCCTGCAAGTGACGCTGGAGGAGCCACGCTGTTAGCAATGACAATTAGCTGGCTGGTGTCATCCGTACAAAACAACTGCTTTTTTCAAGTCTAATCACTATACTATGCGCCTCACCTTCTTGAATGCGAGGTCCTCATTCAAGCATGTAGTTTATTCAAAAACACATGCTGCATTCATTATAGCTGAATATTAATGAACACCTTGAATTCTTGGAGCATTATTGGTATCAGGTCTCTTGGCTGCCGCTAGGACAGAATGCCTTATGGGAAGCTTGATGCCTGGCCAAGGCTCAGATTACAAAGTATACGCATTTTTCTTTCAATATATTGAAGAATCCACTCAACCTTACATATCATCAAAATACTTCCTAAACATCTGTGTTTTTCCAAAATGTTTACGTTGGGATTGCAATGACTCTGGAAAACTCTGGCTTTCCTTTTCCAGAAGCTGGAAAACAGGGATTACTCTACTGAAGGTTTTAAAAGGCATAATTGTTTCATAATAATTTTTTTCTCAGACTCTTAGCAGTTTTGATAAAATCCTGTAAGAAAACTTAAAGAATAAGCTCACACAAGGACAGTTTAGAGCTTAGGTTGTACTGTGTCCTCCTGCTCACATTACGTTTGAGGTAATGACTAGCGTACTGACACAAACTCATAACTAGTCGCATTTTCCAGGAATCTGATCTATCCATATGTAGGCATGACCCTCATCACTTGAATACTTGAAAACTCTGCAAATTGTTGTGTCTTGTCATATAACTTTTTTGTGGAGCACAAAAAAGTTTTTCATATTTTTGAAGGCTGTCAAACTGTTGTAAGGGGTAAATAAAGTCACAGAGGAAGTCTGTGGTTGCGTGACAGCAGAAGGTGGATCACCTGAATACCAGTTCAACGTCCTGCCTCTGAAATCCCTTGCTCTACACATGAAATAAAACCACATCTTACTGAGAGACTTGTATTATATTAACATATTTCTTAAAGCTGCATCCAATATAATATTGCATTTCTTCAAATACCCCGTTTCTTCAAAGTATTATGTCTTTGACATCTTCTGTTGAGTAAGTTGGAAATAAATGTTTCTGTTATTTTTCCTAAGGTGCAATATTTATTATTTATTCTAAAGGGTCATGGACATAGACATCTCACACGACCTGGGGCCAGGGTTCTCCCCAGTTTCTGTTCCATCCTGTTGCAATTCATTCCCCTGACCCCAAGGACTACCTTGTAGCCTCTACGATACCCAACTGGCCCACCAGTGATCCCTCTGGGGGTAGCTGTAACCTTCTGAGATAACAATGGAGAGCACTCAAATGAGACACTCCTCCTGTGTCCCTAGAGGAAGGGGACAACACTTTTGAAGAGTTCAGATGTTCGCCGTCATGTAAATTCTGCAGTGGAAAGTCTCTTATCCAATTTCCCAGTGTCACTTCACAGTTTGAATTTAAAGGGAGCCATTTCACAAACTACAACATATAAAAGCTGGCTAGGATCAAACCAACTCTGCTGTTTAACTGAGATATGGCTTGAGATGTAAGTGAGCAGGGGAGGTGCTTCTTTAAAGAAACCAACCTGTGGCTTTTGGATAGGATTAGGCACAAACATCCTTCTGCTTTTATAAATACTGACAAAAGGAAACAGGAAGATAGGTCTGTCCATAAAGAGGAGGTCTATTAACCATAATGCTGCTCTATTCGAGTGATAGTTTTATCTTTGTATTAAAACAAAAAGGGTAAGGCTAGATGTTACTTTTTTTATACTGATAGTTCGAAGCCTCATAAAATATTAGTATCTGTATCAGCTATAAAAATTAACAGCTCCAGATCCTCCAGTGTTGTGCTCTTCAATTTTATTTTATCACCAGTTTTTCAGTTGTCTCTGTGTGTACATGTACGTATGTATGCGTGCGCGTGTGTGCACATGCACACATCCCTTCCTAAGCTGTTCGGCTGGTGATGAATAGGCTTATAATTGTTCAGTAAGGCTGTATGGTAGGGTCTGCAAGTGGCACTCCTGATTCCTTTACATCAGAGGTCACTATTGTACAGTAAGATTCTGATAGGAGATAGTGATAACATGACGGGAAAAACAAAACAAAACAAAACAGAAGAAAACTCTGGTTTTGACGGCATGGATCATTCTCCAGTTAAATAACTTTCTAGGCACAAAACTGAAAAATCCTGTCAGGCATCTCAGTCCAAAACTGCCCTTTTTAAATGTTTGGGAGCCAATGTAAACACTAAACTCAGTATGATGTTTGCATTCACTTACCCAATCTAACTTTTATTAACAATTAATCCATCAAATTTCAATGCCTATATAATCCCCTGAGTCACAAGCTCCTCTGGAAGCCTGTATCTCAAAAACAAAAATTGCAATTACTGGCATTATTTTTTGATGCAGAATCAAATTTAAACTGGGTTTTACAAACTGAAGAATTATCTGCATTTCTACTGTCTAAAGGCATCAAATTCCTTTAAAGCTCATATAGAGTGTAAAAACATAGGAACTACAGGAGGCAGCCAGTACATATGGAACAGATAAAGGCCACATAGTTTATTGAACCTTGTGGCCTGCTGATGTAACAAAATAAGCTTTGCAATGAGCAGTCAGATCTCAACATCAGCTCGCTCCTTCACTAGAGCGTAATAGATGATAGCTCTCAGAGGGCCAGATTTGGATCCCCATATTTATCAGGAGTCTTACTTCAGGCTCTGGCCCTCAGTACGCTGAATGAGGGATTTAGAAACATTCATTTGTAATATTTTCTCTTCTCTGAGCAAAGTGCGGTGAGAGGCAGCTGGAAGGTTTCATGTTCCAGCAGTTGAGGGGAAAGAGATCCTGAGACCAGCTACATGAAATCTTTTCAGTACTGATGAGTTCTGTTCTTTCAAACAGGTAAACAGCTCTTTGTCAGGGTAAAAGCAATTTGGACTGAACCGTCTCATCACTGCAATAACCCCTTGCTGAAATTTTAAACCAACTAGAGGAGCCAAAGCAAGAAATGCGTGCCATTGCCTTTACCTGCTAGCAGCAAGGAGTCCATTGCTCTTGAGAGATACCCAATTTTCTTTCATTTTCTGTGCTGCCCCCCCCCCCTTTTTTTTTTTTTAACTCAGCCTTCCCAGGATTCGAAGTCTAATCGCTCTGGGATCATTAGTAATGAAGTTAGCCCATGAGAATCCGGTGTAAGGAGAAAGGAGAAAATTCTCACACACCTTAAATCTGGTGCTAATACCCGAAATGCTGATGTAGACTGCAGCACGACAAGGCTTTGAGGGAAAGTCTAAAGGTATCTCAAGAAGCCAAAGAGCTGCTCCTGTGTGTTTGGGGACTGTCACCTCTGCAGGTGGAGCAAATTCAGCCACCAAGTGTACAATCCCAACGCTTGTGCCCCAAGGAAATGGCCCATGTTCTCCGTGTGTCTGTACAGAGACGCTCCTGATGATAAACTGTGGCTGTGGCAGTGAGTTTTGGCTCATAAGGACTGCTTGTTTGCTGGTAGCACATCTATTAAAACACAAAGAGTTTGTTGCTTGAGGAGATATTTTTTGAAAGGAGACTATGGAGCTGTGAGAAGAATGGGTGACTATTTACTCTCCTGCATTTCCAGCAGCTCTCCCCGCATGCTTTTCTTTCCATGTTTATTTCCATTCTTCTGTTGGGAATTAACTAACCCTTCAAACCTCAGTTTCTAGGAAAATTTAGGCTGGAAGGAACCTCTGGAGAAATACTATTTCATTCCAGCATCTCAGAGGCCTAGCCCATATTCTCTATCCACAAGCCACCTACATCCTCCCAGACACACAAAAGAACAGGTTAATGTCGTTCTTGCTATACAAATCCTTTTACAAATGTGCATTCATCAAACATCCATCTTCTCTTCAGTGAAGAACAGAGCATATTCCTAACCTGTTCCTGTTCGGGAAATGCACTTCTGGTTCTCTGGACCACACTCATACATCCATACTGCCCACTGAAACAAAGTGACCAAACCACAGGACAAATTAAATGTAAGTACATTTGATTCTATTCATAATATAGCAGATATCTACAAAAAGCACCCTCTAATGTCCTGTTTTCAGAAATTGCAGGGAATGAGAAGTGCATTTCAAGATTACGCACAAATTGAAAGCTCTGAAAAACTTGCAAATACTAAAATTGATGTAGATGGCTCTTGTGGGTAGATAACACTACGAGAGAAAAGACAGCTCCTCACCGGCAGTTGCCTAAGGTAAGCAGGGCTGAATGAAAAGGATTCCCAGTCCCGGCAGCCAAAGAAATACAATGAGTCAAACAAGTTCTAATGCAGCTCAGGAGTCAAGTCTCAAGCCCAGATGAGAAAGGAGGGGGTCATGGTCACCAGTGGCATAAGCAGATAAAACGATCCAACAACAGCATGGAGACATGCCCCCACTGAGTAAACAGAGGAAGGTCACGCAGCTCACAGCTCTCCTGCAGCTCACAGGAAAGCTGTCTCAGTGCCCTAGACTGGCAAAGAAACCACTGAAGCCTTGTTGAAAAGATTATTGCCTGGTGGTATTCTCCAAATTATCTCCAAAATGTTCTGTTATCCTGATAAACTGAGAAGAAAATTTGATCTTCTGCCTACAAAGACAAAAGAGAAGCAAACATTCACAATACAATAATGTGTTGATTCACAAATAATAGGAACCTGAGCTCATTTTCCACCTCCTTAACATTTTCTGCATTGTGTGGGTAGCAGTCAAGAGCCAATTGTTTCTAAGGTCATTGTAACTGTTTTGGTTTAGGAGATGAGACTTAAACACTTCTGGACCAACTATTATTTTTATCTAGGGGTTTTTTTCCCAATAACATATGACCTATGAAAATGTCTTCCTAGGAACTGTTGAGATACACACACAGACTGATCATAAAGCTTTCATAAGAGCTTGTGGTCTAACCACAGGGAGCATTGGTTCAGTCCTGATTACCTTTCATCTTCCAAAGGTTAATACACTTCATTCTATTTTGCTCATTATGTTGTGTACCTCTTAAAGGAAAGTCTAAAAGCAAAGGTCCTTTGTGATTCTTGCTCCTAGAATGTAATTTTCCATGGGCAGATCTCAGTATAATTCTTCACACGGGAGAAATGAAGATTTATCCTCAGGGAACAGATATCAGGAAAAACAAGACCTACAAGAGAATACTCAACATTCAAAGTCATACAATTATATATTTTATTTTAAAAATATCTGATCCTCCATACAATAGTTCATACACTTTAAAATGAGGTTATATCTTTGCCATAGAGCCCTGTGATGACACACTCCCTATTAAGCCTTCGTTCTACATCCTGTTCTCTATTTCCGTGGCTCCCTCAGATTTGCATTTCAGTGATGCACTTTGGGATCCTCAAGATGAAGCATACTACTGAAATGTTAAAACAGTTTCATAGTCTTTATTTAATATGTTTTTACCATTAAAGGACAGGAATTATATGAGAATTTTGCAGCCTAACGCATAAGAAAACAATTATTTAGATAAAGGAGATCTGCACAGCTTATTTATTTCTTGTCCTTCAACCTATTACATGACATCATTTTAAATAAAAGTACTTTGTAATTATGATGTCTTTACTGATAATTCTTTGTTGTACACCACTGGATCTTCCTTATCTGAGCTCAGAGATGTTTTTAGAGATTTCATACTCACACCTTAATGAAGACCCACAAAAAGTCTTTCAACCTTCCCAACCCTTTGCTTTGCTTCGGTGCGCTCAGGACAGCATTTTCTGTAGTTTCCACATTTTAAGCTTTAATCTTTGCCTAGAGGGCAGCAAAACAGCATCTCCCAAGGACTGCAATACCTAAATTTGCTTCCTTTATTCAGCGAAGGACCACAGCCTCTTCTTCAGTATTTCTAACGTTGTGCTGGAAGGTACAGCCAAAATGTAACCAATCTTGGCCAGCGTGGCTTGGCACGGGCACGGCGTGGTTAGCCCCGTCTGTCTACCCACTGACCTAACAAACCAAGCTGGGACCTGCCAGGAAAGAGCCTCCACTAGCCATCCCTGAAGGGTTTTGTCAAACCTGCTGCCAGCGACCCACCAGCTATGAGGTAGTGTCTCCAACTGCTGGGCTGGAGATTGCAGGACTAACTCAATTATTTAATGACGGGGGAGATATTACTGCTGAGACTAGAACTTGCAGCTCTAGTTTCTGGGCCTAAATGGGGACTGTGAAGAAATGCTGGAAGCAAGACAAGCGCACAACTGTTCAGTTGCAAAACCTAGACGTCTGTAAGATTTTCTTCCAGTGAGGTATGCAGCTGAGACGCTGCTTCATGGATCAAAAGTCACCTGGCTAGTGGAACAAGAACACAGATAGGCAAGCAGCCTGGGTGCTCTTTTCTTTTTAGCTGAAAAAAACCCCATAAATTCAAAACCAAGCAACCTCCAGAAATATCTCTCCTCTTGAAGACCTCTTGAAGCCCTGAGGAAAGACACGTGCCCAGTGGGACTTACCCCTCCATTGCCCACCAAAGAATTTGAATTCCACAAGAAAATGCGCTTGAAGCAGAAGTATTTCCTAGATTAGAGCAGATAACACTGAAGTTGAAAATATTGGAGTCAATGGAGACAGGAATAAACTGAGCAGCAGGGCTAATAAATCTGACTTCTCATGGCTTTGTGTGTCTTGACTGGCTCCTCTGATGCCTCGTGAGGGCTCCTGCTGTAGTTTCATCCATTGGGGAAGGCGTGACTGGGGTCTTTCTCCTCTACCTTGCTGTCTATTTTCATAAACCTGTATAGGCACATTTTCCCTGTGGCATCCCCTTTTTTTGTCTTCTTTAAAATTGATCAAAAGGCTTAAAAGTTAGCCAGGGAAGACAGACAGAAACAGGATATGATAATAGTCTCTCCCCTCTAGAAAATGAGAAAATGTGCCAGAAAAAAAGTAATTACAATTTAAGTTAGCTATTTGGAGATATGAGGGCAGAACACATGCAGGAGTGTCATCCCCTCAGTATTTGAATTACTTAATCTTGCTGGGAGACAGTAACAAAAATAATAATAATACTAAAGACTCACAGTTAGGGTCAGTCCCCAGCAGATATTTGCAAATGTTTTCAAGTGTCAGTGCAGAAGGGATAACCCCTGCTTGCAGCCAGTGACCGCTTTCTATCTAGCACTGCCTCTGTCCTGTTTCTTGTGCACAGGTCTGGGTTATGGTGAGCCACAAAACACTTTGATTTTCTTTGCGGATGCTTGAAAACCCCCTCCAAAAGCACAGAAAGCTATCGGAGACCTCAATCAAAATTTACTGAAATTTGCCTGAACTGGTTTGTCTGAGTTCTCTGCTTACACCGATATTCAAAATTCATGGCACGCTCATACCCACACTCACAGGTTGCTCTGAATAACAAACACAACCTTCCCTTTTATCTCTGGCAAAAATGGAGAAGCAAAGCAGGATGACTTGTAAAAAGCATTTTATATGCAAGAGAGATTAGAACATTAGTGGTGTAATAAAGTAAATAAGATGGCAATTGACCTGAGACGTGGGGTTTACCCCAATTTTTTGTTTATAGTTGAAGGTCGTAAGCTATACAAACCTCTATTGATCAGAGTCCTCTTTGTTTAAACAGAACCTACTGTATTTATTTGTGCTGTTCCTCTAAAGTCAAACAAAAGGGGACAGTTTTAAGTAAATCTCTGCATGACACTGCTGCCATGTGGTTCATTCACTCAGTATACAGATGTTTTCAATCTGTACAGTTTGTCTTTCATATCCATATGAGATGAAGCAGACTTGATTTAGGCTGGGAATGATGCCAAAGAGAGAAGATACATCATTAACCCTTAAAAAACAACTTATGAAGCATCCCTGGTTTATTCATTAAAAGGACTCCATGAAGGATTACCATAACACTTTATGAGCGGTAAGAACCCTTCACTTGTCTGTACTATTATGCGACAGGTATTTATACGGAAAACAAAATGCTTGGTGCAGGAGATCCTCCCCTTTCATTCCCTTGCACACTAATATATGGGCTAAAAATAAGCATCTACCAAAACAGCATTCAGATAACGAACATTGCCAAGAATTAGAAGGACAGAATTCATTTGGGTTTCACATTGCAACCGATACACTGCGAAATCAGGACCCTCTGTCCTGGGCATCACACAAGTCTTTACAGAATTGGTTCTTGCTTTACCACCTTAGTACATACTATG
This sequence comes from Pygoscelis adeliae, assembly GCF_000699105.1. Classification (NCBI taxonomy): domain Eukaryota; kingdom Metazoa; phylum Chordata; class Aves; order Sphenisciformes; family Spheniscidae; genus Pygoscelis; species Pygoscelis adeliae. The sequence continues at coordinate 1,516,875 of NW_008825558.1, forward strand.
TGCATATACTTAATATATACTATAGGCATTTACTCAATACATACTACATATAAGAGACAAGATGGTGCCTCTTATTACACGTCTGTGGAACTGAGACAGCAGATTGAAAGACTTTCCCAAGATCATGTGAGAAGGATGTAGCAGAGCCAGGAACTGAACCAAGCTGCCCCAAAACACAGCCCAGGGAGTTCCTCACATGACCAACCCTCCTATATTGTTTCCGCTCTGCTTTCCTCAACATCCCTCTCTCCTAACAAACTATTACAGCTCCTGACAAACATTAGATGTGTGTTATGCGCAGCATTGAGCTCCTACTGGATACAGGAATATTAGAAGCAGCTACCGGCTTGGAAGCAATTGGGGAAAAAAAGGACAGTTTTTTCTTCAGACAGTTTACGGGGCTTTGCACGCTGAGTCTATTCTTACTGTATTATTCGGCAAACAATCTGTTGCATCACTACAAAGAAGAAACTGCTGATCTAATACAACTAATAGACAATCTCATTCAATCAGTTTCTTCCTTTATCAAAACATGCAAAACACAGTAGTGCTTTTAAACCCACTGTGCCAATAGTAAAATCTCTTGATTTTAGCAGGGAGCAATGTGGGTTGGCAAATTAAAAAAAAAAAAAAAAAATCAGAATTGATTTGTTTTTTCCTTCAACTCCAGCTCAGTTAGAAGGCAGAAATTCACCACACCGCACAGCTTAAAAAAATTCAGAATTGAAGGCCACTGCTCAGAAGCATAGGCTGAAAAGACTGCTCCCTGCTATAAAACCTTGTCCTTACAGATTTTATAGCCAGTCCTATGCAGTTAGCAGGAGAAAAAGCCTACAACGTTGGAAGATATTCTGCCCCATTTCAGGTTGTGTTTGAAGAGGCTATACATAGTCACATGTATGTTCAATTATTCATTTTCCAGGAGGTGTTTGAGTCAGGGAGAGCAGGCTCAGCACATACCGTAAAAATACTTCTGCTCCTTACTCTCAAGATCTGCACTACAGGTCAAACAAGCTACACTCAGTCATGGGACATTAAGTCCCTGGATCTTGAACTCCAGCTGACTGCCTCACCCAAGCTTTTGGGCTAAACGAGCATCTCCCCAGCCTAGATGCTAAACGAAGAAGTCAGTGGGTCAGGCTTCTCTTAACCCCGCTGCCAAGAGACCTCCTCTCAGGACAGCTTTTGCACAGCCCAAACCCTCCCTAGACACTGCACAAGCAAGGAATCAGTTGAACGCCGTTTTTTTTCCACCTCCTTCCCTACCATAAAAACCTAACTCCCTCCAGTGCTAATCCCAGTGCTAGAGACACAGCCCTTTTCTAGCTGACTAGGGGGAATTACTTAATGCGGCGCAGCTGGCCCAGCCCAGCTCCCCACACAGCGCAGGCAGCCAGTGCACGCAGCTGGGAGCCCTCGGCCCAGCCTGCTTTAACCCCCTCCCTCACAGCAGCAGCCCACTGCGGTTGGAGGTGAGCCTCATCACGGGGGCACAGAGGGGGAATTAGGGTGCCCAGATTGGGAAGGCACTTGCTTGGCTACCATCGGACGGGTTAAACACCCCCCTGTTTAATTGCAGGTGCTAAGCAGGGGGGGTGTGGGCATGCTGCTTCTCCTAGGGCAGAGCTCGAGATTGCCTAGCCCGGCCATGTCCCCAGCTCTGCTCATGCTTGTGGCCTCTCTGGGGCACGAGGAGTTTTGAATTTGCAGCTGGGTGGGAGCCTGGACCCCTTGCGAAGCCAAAAGCTCAAAGATCAAGAGGTTCACAGGACAGCGATGGATGAGAACTGGAAATACCCAAAACTGAAGGTGGACAGTTGAAAACAGGTCTCCAAGGAAGGCTCTGACCATTGGGCTGTGATATAAAACAGGACAGTCATCATCTCCATGTTATGGTCTCGGAAGTCTTGGACTCTGCTCCATTCCTTGGAAGAACAGTTTTGGGTGCCCCTGCCAGGGAGCGACCAGCATCTGCACATCGAGTGTTCTCCATGTGAAAATGTCAGACAAAATAGGGGGAGTCACAAACGAAGTCAAGTGAAATACAGTGAATTGCTCCAATTCATAAACCAAGTCAAGAGCAAAACCAGCCCAGAGCCCAAGTCCACCGAGTCCCAGTCTTATTCATCAGCTTACACCATCCCAGCTATGCAGCCTACAGCCATACGGAATAGACCTTTTTGGAGAGACAGACTCCTCTGTTTTATCCATGGTACTTTAACAGAAAGCTTCTTCAGTGAGACTATTTTAAAGTCAATTATTCATTTAAACATGGGGCAAGAATGGGGGATTTAGGAGGAGAGAGGGAGCCACAGTTACTGGCCCCTTTTTAGGTTTTAAACCAAACCAGAGACAACAGTCAAACTTGGGACAATCCTGGGTAAACCACAAAAGATGGCAGCACTTCTCATCATCCTAAAACAACAACATTTTTCCAAGTTTTTTCAATCAAAAATGCTAGCAAGGCCACCCTGGAATTTGCTACCATTTTTCCTTACCCAAAGCTATTTTTCAACACAAGTATTGAGTTTACATATTAATACACCACTAAAAACAGGATGAAGAGATTGGAATGTTGGAGTTACTGATTTGTTTGGGATTTTCTAAGAAAAAAAAAATTCTGTTCCACCAGTTTTTTTTTTTTTTCCTTTCTTTTCCTTTTTCCCATTAAGTGACTGTTTCAAATTAATAGAAAGAGGATGCAGCATTTCTTGGGTTTTATTTTATGGGTTTTCCCAGCATATGGAATCTTTTTAAACATGAGAAGCTGTGGGTAATATATTATTATATACATATTTTAAGTTAACCATTCTTTACATCTTTCTCAAAAGAAAAGATTTACCATGTTTATGTCTGAGAAATATGTTTATTTGGAAGATTTACTCCAACTTTACTTATTTCCTTTACAGGGATGTCAACTGGAAAACTATACTAGCATTTTTTTATAATTAAAATTAGGGTGGAGCAGAAAGCAAACATTGCTTGTTGCTTTTCTAGATCATGGAATCTTTCCGTAAATCAGACTTGACAGGTTCAAAACGTTATTTTCTGAGCTTTGTTCCTTTGCCAATAAGGTCATTCTTAGGGTGGTGACAGAAATCCTGACCTGTAATGCCAGCGAGCCCATTGGTACGTCTGAGAGATCGCAGGAACCCACATTTCCAAAAGTGGCTACTAAACAGAAATACAGCTATCTGGGGAGGTGAAGGGGGAAAGGAACAAGGGGAGGATTTCTAAACACCAAACTGGCAGAAGGTGATGGCCATTGAGAGCTCCAGGTCTCCCAGGAGCTGCTGAGCACTGCTGGAGAGCAAGAGTCATGGGTGAGCTGAAAAAAAGTGAAAGCAGCCAAAATCAGCAGCCACAGCATGAAAACATGAAGAAAATGTGTACATGACCCTGCTCACCTCTCCTTAAAATAGATATCATAACAGGAGGTATTACTGGGCTGCCATGAGCATTAACAAACATTTCTAAAAGCTTCACTAGCGATACTTTGCCTATGTACGTTGCCAGCCATAGGTGGTATCCATAAACCTGTGGAAACATCCACTGAATCCAGCACCTCAGCTGATACTGGGCCCAGCTGAAATCTAAGTACACAATTTACTTTTCTCCTTCCCCACTAACGTAAAGTACTAGAATAAGAAATGTGCTACCTCCCAAAATGGATTTCTCCAAATACAGCTAAAAAAATTACATTCAACTGACAGAAACTAAAGAGAAAACTAGTTTTATGTAAGACTTGCCTGCTGTAAAGAAAAAATTATTTTTGGCTCAGGAAAGACATTTTAGTTACATGGAAAAAATTATATGAAATTGTTACTAAGCGATAATGGGGGAGGCAGGTTTTTTGATTCAAATTTGTGTGACTTTGGGATTTTGTCTGGGTACGTGTTTAGTGTTTCTGTGTGTCAGAACTGGCAAGTCATGCTGCACATAACATTTATCTCCTCTCTGTGCTGTAATTCAGCGTTGATCTGAAATTTCACAGGAGGGTGACACCAAGCTAACAAAGAAGGCTATGATACCTGCTCACGTGGACTGCCCCTTCCTGAACTGCCCGACCCTTGGGGCAAAGACATAATTCAATTCTGAATTATTGTAGGAAACACAGCAATCATGTTCCTCAGGTAAAGAAGTGAACCATGGACAAAGAGTGACCACAGCCTAAGAAACTGGAAAAAAAGGGAGGAAAGTTACATGAGCTCCTGGAGTCAATGCAGGGTGGCAGGACCAGGAAAGCTGATGCCTATGGGGGGTGACAGGCAGATGTAGAGCCTCCATCATGGAGGGCTCTAAATTCGGCAACTTCTGAGCATCCAGCTGGCCTGTGGGAGCCGGGTAACAAGCTAGCTGACTCTGAGTTAAACCTAGACTTGCTTCTCCAGACCTTGTTCTGGACCACTGGTCTAAGTGATAAATGCAAGTGTCTAACCAGCAGCCTTGGTGTTACTCTCCAGTTCTGCACCGGCTCTCACACCACCTCCATTTCACAGTGCCACCCACAACACCCCCCTACAGATGTCCTTAGGAGCTGGGCTCCATGGATGAGGGCTTCCACATTTTGCTATTTTGAAGGCAAACTGAGCTCAGCAGTGGAGCAGGGAGTATCACCAAATCAGACTGCAACATCAGGCTAAGGCAACATGGACATACCCATCCTCTGTTTGACATGCCTGGCTCAGCTACACAAGGAAAGGTGAGAGGAGTACAGCTCACCTGTGTCTCTTTTTCCTGAGCAGGGTGTGCAAGGAAGCAGAAAGCGCTGTGGAAGAGGCAGACTGACCCTATCAGATGGGGCTGGGACTGGCCAGACTGCCATGAAACAAGAGCCTGTAGGAAGATCATAGACAACAGTTTCTTTTTGTGCCTCATTTTGTATCTGCTTGAAGAGCCTTTGTTGCTCAACAGTTTGTACATCCATTTATTTATTTTTTTCCCCACAACTGTCAAACCACATTGATTTTCAGTCATTTTAACCTGGGCAGGATCAGCAAACCTACTCCCCCAGGTGAAAAGCCAGGACTGCAAGGAAACGACTTGAGTTGGCTGAGTTATCTGATTCTTCTAAGACACAAAGAATTTATTTGCTTGGCCTATGAGAGTCGAGGGAGGGATGGCACAGAAGGCTAAATCTTCACCATCCCCCTGGTACGTACTTCATGCTTTGCTGTCGATGCAGGCAGAAATGTTTCCAGGGCTTGCAACGCAGTTGGCAGTGTCTTTTCAGAAAAGGACCTCTACAGAGCAAGCTCGTGTCTGAATTACATCTCAGCCCTAGGGAAGATGGTTTCTTCGGTTCCCATTCAAGGTCAGTTGTGGGGTAACATATGTTATTCGTCTCCCAGTCTTGCTAACAGAAAATCTGACTGAGCGACATGTGGAAACTGGGAAATGAAAATAAACAACGTGAATAAACACATTTAAAGGGCTTGGGGGGAGACAGAATCCCGACCTGCGCGTAACATCCTTACCAACGGGACAATGCTAAACAAAATTTGGGATTTGCATCTTGATGGGTATGGTAAATTTGAACTCTACATGACTCCAGCACATCTGCTAAGCAAATAGAGCCACTCTTATTACAGATGTACGGCACAGAGTCAGCGTAAGATCCAGGAACCAGCAAGCTCATTGCATTTGTGAATAGCATGTTTGGAGTTTTTTTGTTCTTTTGCTCGGACATTTCTTTTAATAATTAGAATGGAGCAAGGTCTTGCAGAAATTAATATGTTTAAATGGTGTTTCAGCCCTTCTTTAACGTGCTGTAGCAGGACGAACTTGTAAAGCCTCTGTGTTCCCAGCTCTGCCTCTCCTCACTCTCCAGTCACACGTTTCCAGCTGCCCTTGCTCAAAACTGGCCAGGCACAGCCATGAAGCCCACCCCAAGCCCCCAAGGAGGGGGGACGCAGCCCTGACAGCCCAACGGGAGCCCTTCCGCCTGCTTGATGATTCCTCTCCAGGACAGCGTGGGCACGAGTTTCAGTGCAGTCTGTTATTCCTACCAGGGATCTGCACTTAGTCAGCACAGCCCGGGGACATGTCAGCAAAGCCCAGATGGTTGTCTCAGGTACCCAGTACCTTAAAAGATATTGTTCATGTTATCCGTGTTGCGTGCTAATATCAGGGTGGTTGTAGGCGAAATGGTCATATGTTCTAGAAATTCAGGGCTGCTGTTTCCTGCCTGTAGCAGCTAAAATCAGACCCCATGGTAGTGTTGTAGCCCTACTCCAGTGGCTCTCATCTGTACAGTCATGTTTGCCGTTCCAGCCATGGTAAAGAGTTCCCCCACTGGCTCACCAATGCTTCAGCACACCCACTTCTTTCCTAAGATTTGGCTAAAGATCAGAGCAGCTTGGTTATAATAGCATTTGGCAGTAAAAGTCTACCAAGCAACCTGGCCTGAACAGCTGAAAGGAGAGCAATGAAGCAAAGTATGAGAGATGATTAAAAGAGACTCAAGACTCCAGAAGGAAATTTCTAGGCATCCCTTACAACCACCATATCCTTGGATTTCTATTTTTGCCTCATTCCTCTGTGTAACACTTTTGTTTTCACTCTTCCTTCCCTTTTTTTCTTACTATTAGCAAGGGAGAGGGGTGAATCGTGAAGTCAGGTTACGAGCATCTGCCTGAGCCTGTGTGTGTGCGTGCAGGCACATGGGCACGGGAGAGCAATCAGCAGCATTGCCAAAGAGAAGAGCTGGAGCCAGGCTAGTGAAAAGAAGTAAATCTGATGATAGTGAGTTATAGGGAAGTGGGTGAGAAAAGTAGAAAAATTATCACAACAGTTTCTCTTAGCCAGCTGGCATAGCTGCTCCGCTAATGAAAACCTAGAGGCTTTCAGTGCAGTATATTTCATAAGTGAGGTATTACAACTAAATTCAACTACAAAACATCACAGAAAAGGGCATTTTAGCATTTTCTACAGGAGCACTGATGCTGGAACTGAAGTGCTTTTGAGCTGGAAGCAAAACCCAAAGCCTTTGCTTTGATTATTCATGTAACAGCGTGAGACAGGCTTCGGCTTCCCAGGAGGTGGAGGATACTAGCGTCAAATCTAGGACAAGGAACTCCTCTTCAGGAACTCCCGAGGATCCATCACTGATACAGGCTTCCTGATGGACAAGATTTTGTTTGCAAAGATCCCATGGTTACGGATGTGCTCCCTGAAAAGCAGGTTTTGCAGTGCATCTTGCATCATAGCAGCCAGGTCCTGGACATACATCAAAGCCTTCACCTTATGAGTCGCAGCAGACATCAAGATGTGCTGCCTGCTCTGATCTGCGCAGCACCAGCTCTGCCTTTGCAGGGCAGGGTACCACACCTCACACCACCCCGGTGATGTTAGCGGCATCTCAGGGAATAGCCCTTGCTCTGAGTAACAGCCTGCTCAGTGATCAGTCTGAGGTGGAAAGCAAACCAGGCAGGTTTTCTACCAAATGATTTCTGTTCTTTGTAGGACTGGTCTGCTGCAGCATATTCACATGGAATTCATTAGCGCATGCCTTCTGCTATTCCTCGCTGGGTTTAACACAACAGTATACATTGATTTTTCCTGGCCTCTAGGACAGCTGTGTCAAGTCAGAAGCATGTGCTTTGGGACAGGCTGAACCCAGGAGCTTGGCCCTTGAGAGATTAGAGAAATCAGGGCTCTGAAGGTTCACTTGGAGGTTCAGGTGGAGTGAATTTATATTATGATTCAAAGGAAAAATTCTGCTTCTTGAGACCCTCCACCCTTGCCACCTCCTACTTTAAATACCGGGATCCACCACCGTTATCCCAAGGAGACTGTCAGACACATCCAGTGCTCTGACCCAAACCATGAAACAATAGAGAGCAGGCTCCAAATTTAAAGACACCCCCTCACACACATGCACCAAAGAGATGTCTTTAGAGTTCACTGAAGAGGACATCCACTCCAACATCCCACAAGCGCCCAAGAACTGTGAGGTGGTTCAGCAAGCTTGCTGCTGACAGTCTCAGCAGTTGAAGAAGAAAAAGATTCTCCTTCTTCTGCCAGCTGTGAAACTGAGCCCCGTCCAAACAGCCTTGGCTCCAAGGCAGCCACCTAATGATTCCCAAGCTTAGTTGAACATCTTTATCCCTCTAAATACCATACGATTTGGGATAGATTCAGTGGCTTTTCTGGACTACCACCACGAATAAACACAACACGCTCCCTGAAGATAAAGGTGGGGGCCATCTGCTGTACACTCAGAGGAGTCCAAACTATCAGAGCAATCACAAACATGTGAACATCACTTCTTTAAAATGCTGGCATTGCGGCACCAGTCACGTGATTCAACCACACAAGTGCTGCCAAAACACTTCATGATATCATGTCGGGAGCCACCCCGCGTATGCCTGTCCTCATTCTGGATCAGCAGCACTGCCCAAACGCATAGCAAAGCCCTGCTGCCATGGAGAAACATGTGGTGGCAATGGGGGCTAGAGCTCTGGTGGGGCAGGGTAGCCTCAGAGGAGGGATATGGGAGAGGGAAAGATATGGTGAAAGAAATGGCAATTGAACTTGGTAGAGGTTTAGGGAATAGAAGGAAGGACATGAGCAATAGGAAGCAGACTTACCTCACCTTTCAGAGCTTGATCAGACTTGCACTGAGAACAATGCAATTTATTTCTCCATCTCTTTAGATATTAAGTATCCAGTTGCATCCAACACTTAGTGACAGCCAAGAGCGGATGTAAAACCGTCGATGTACAAGTGAGGATACATGGAGCTTTCACCCTTCTGGAAAACTTTATTAATATTACAATCTAGAACCTCAGCTGTGCCCTAGTAATTCCCACCAGCTGGAAAATTCATTCTATACTTAGAGATAAATCTCTAAGCCCATGTGCCCTGTACTGCCAGGTGCTGTCATTGACAATGGTGGAGAATTTGTTGACTTTTTGTTGTTTGTATTATATAATTTATTATCTGAAACATCAGTTCAGCCATGAATTTTTCACTAGAGCTTATTTTGTAATAAATCATTTGTGTAATAAGTCACACTTCCCAATTTGCAAATTTTCCCTACGTGCCTCTCCTTTTTTGTGAATATATTCATTATTCAGAATGATCAGCTGTGTAATATCAGGTATAATTCTTTGCCCCACCTATTTCATGGGATAGTTGGAGTAAAAATAATTTTTATGTCAAATTAGGGCACAGGTTATGTTTCGGCTCCGTAATTGTATTTTCAAACTCAAGTTCTTAAAGTTGGGCATCTAAGTCTGTATTTAAGCAGAAAATACAAACAATTTCTTTGTCAAAAGTGTAACCTATCTGCTCTTCTGTCACTTTCAGGAAAGACAGAGCATTTAGGAAAAAGATTTCTAAGAATAATATTTTAAAATTTCCATGGATTTCAGCATCTCTTCAAATAACAGATGATTATTGTTATTACTATTACTGTGAGGTTTTGGTAATTTCATAATATCCATGTCAAGTTATTTCTCATTGCCAGCATTTGCATCTTCAATCTGGGCTAAAAATCATTATATTAATAATCACGCACTCAGCCTGCTAGATTCTGGTGCCTCTCCCCTTTGCAGCCCAGCTTGGCACTCTGTACGTGTGCTGGTAGATAATCCAGGTTTTAAAAGCTGACTCTCTCTTTATCATTACGTGACGTTGGCCTGCAAAGTTCAAGGCAAGGCCATTGTATCTTGAGTCTATTTTTATTGTACAAAACACTGGATGGAACTTAATTATTTTTTCCATCTGCCAACCATTTTGACTAATTGAACCCTTTGGAGCCAGGAGTCAAGGTTTCCCAATGTAAACCAGACCCTGGAACTCGGCATTAGCAGAAATGTTGAAAAATCATGAAGGAATTTTTGGTTCTGAGGTTTGGTTCTGTTTTCCAGAGTCTGACCAGGATTCAGAAGAAACCCAAACCCTCTCCTACATATACATTTTTTTGGGTTCCTTTAGTGTCTCAAATTTTCCAGGCACTAAAACTTCCCATTACCAAAAAAAGAAAAAAAAAAATTTAAAAATTGCAGGATATAACTTAAAGCCACAGAAGTATGGAAATTCCCAGCAAAGGCTCAGACTTCCATTATTTTGGCAAAAGCAGAGCATGCTTGGGCAGCATTAAAAATGAAGCATAACTTAATACTGGAGGGTTTCCTGATAAGTGCTCTGTACTGAAGATCGGATTGTTGACAATTCTGCAGTATGTTTTAATGTTATTTTCACCAATGTTTTTTTCCCCTTAAGAGGGTAACTGGTGTAGCCAACAGATTCCATTGCATGTTTTATTTGTTTGATAACCCATAAATAAGTTTCCAACTGCAAAAATATTCCATCTCTGATTTTAGCTCAGAATATGAAAACTTTGAAAATAGGACTCTTCCAGCAGTGGGAGATCACCAAGGACTGAAAGGTAAGAGGTATTATTTTCCAGCAGTGACTTGCGATACACCTCTGATGAGATCGGGGAACCGCACTTCATATTCTCCTGCTTGGTAGCGAAGCCTAAATGGGTGGCTTGTGCCTCTTAGTTTCAGCTTTCGGTACAATATATCTGCCTTGATTTAGTTCTTTTTAGAACCCAGTGTAATTAAGGTGGCATTTCCATGCTGATAACTACTGCTTCATTCACCTCAGCCTCTTCCGCTATTGATGTTTCTTTCCCCAGTATTTCCTCAACTTGCCACCAGCGTTAATGATATGCCACTAGAGATGCTTCATCCTTTGTTTTTCATGTCTTTGCTGCCTGGCCATTAGGAAGCAGAAGATTCAATGGCTTCTACCACTACGCTCGTTCTCTTTGACAGAAAACTCATTTTACAGCATAGCTGTGATACTTTGGAAATGCTTCACAGAAATCAGGGATCTGTCTGAAATTCTACACCGGAGGCAAATGAAAATTTTTAATAGATCTGGGTCTTAGTTCCGCTAATTTCAATGGTTCGTTTCACTGTTCTGGCAGTCAGGATCCATTAGTGGAACAGAAGGAGAAGCATCTATAATGCATGTACAGCAACCACATTCTAATCTGAAATTTCTTTTTTCTTTTAAGTTCTTATTTTTTAAAATAAATATATAATGAGTTACTGACAGTACTTAACAATATCTTACACTAGACACTGTAATACCCCAAATAAATACTTAATTTCTGCTTTCCTGCAACTTCGCTAGGATTACATCATGTCAGATTACTCTAAGTCCGCTTTAACCCAGTTTGAAAACACTAGTTATTCAAAGATCTTTACAATTCTTAATTTCATTCCTTGAAATACCTTTTCTTTTGCTTCCTTTATACAGTTTTTCAAGCCTGTGAAGGCCAGAGAGTTGTTGAACAAGCCTTCAAGGGAGGAAGTTGGGAAAGCATAAATGCTGGTCAGCTGACAACAGAGCTCCCTCCCTTCCTCTCCCACTGGCCAGCAGCACCTTGTTCTGTTGGGTAGGGATATAGCTAATTTCTGCACCTAATTCAACCTTCAGATTGTTTGATGTGGTAGCAAACATACCAGTATTTTTTGCGATGTATAAAAGTATCTACGGAGAACGACATGGCCACCATGAATTCAGTTCACATAGGGTCCTTACCACCCACGAGATAGCATGTGTTTTTGATCTATTGACCTGCCTGTAGATCAGAACCACTGAGTAAGAAGGGAGGTGTGCACTACCTTTAACCACCCAGTGAAGTCATTAACATGCGCTCCCTACCATGAATTAAATTAGTTTAGATTCTACTGACGATGCAAATAAACTCATGAAGCATAGCTCTCTATAGAGCTGCAAACTAACCTATTTGAAAAGACTTTTGTTGCTTTTGTTTATCATTCTGTATGATAAACAGCTACCTCCCCAAATTATCAGGAAAAGAAATTTTAACCATTCAGCAAATAACAAAAATTGTTTTAATGATAAATAAAAAGTCACAAAGCTCAGCATGTTCTGCTGAGAACCATTAATGAGGGAAGATGGTGAGGCCTGTGAATTTACCTTCCCTTTTGTTAACACTCTTTTCCATCTGCAATCCATATACTTGAATAGAACATGGATTACTTATATAAAAACTAGAAAAAAAAACCCCTAGATTTTGGTGCTCATTGTCTTTCAAACGCTGCCTAATCTTGTGCTAAAGTCTTCTGAAAAGCTGAAGCAACTGAGTTCCTAATCCCACTATGTTTCTTTGAAAATGTAGACCATAATGATGACATTCATTATTGTTGCCTTTGACTTCCCTTCCTTCGTAAATATCAGCTTAAAAACCAACTGTTAAAATAGCCTTCCTGTGGTAGGAAGCACCTTATCTTGTACTTTTGTGTCCCTGTAACATCTGCATATGGTGCTCTGAACTTTGCTGCTGCCCTCAATTAAAAGCAAAACAAAAAAAACCCTTGATAATACTTTGTTGGAAAAGGACCTAAACAATATCCTGCTTATTGCAGAAAACCAACACGGTGTGTTCCTTTAGTATAGAAAATAGGATGCAGAGTCTTGGGACACAATAAAGCCCACAAAGTGCCCTTCCCTTACCTCTGCCTTCTGATCCCCATCCCTGTTCTCCGTGGGCTTTCCAGAGCTCGCAGCACTTGTTTCCTGCTCGGTTATCTAAATGGGAGATACTGCTATCTCCTCAATTTCCAAAAATTTCTGGCAATTATGTAACGTCTATTTTGAAATGTGTATTTGGAAATACTCTCTCATCCTTTTTCACTCTTAAAATGTATTTTAATGACTTAGGTATAAGGATCTTTAGTGTCTTCTATACAAAAGCTTTAAAATTGACTATTTACTTGGTTACATCTGCCAGTGAGATTTTAAATTATTTGGGAATTGCCTCCTCTTGGCTACGTGTTTCAGGTCTCTATAGCAGACGGGTCCAAATCGCTTTGAATTCAGCTGACAGAGTTAACTGAATAAACAGGTTTATATGACCCTGTCCCAGCACCAAAACCCAAACCATTCAGAGAACGGGACTTATGCGAGCTAGTATCCAAACTATAGCGAGTCTAAAAATACACACGTGAGAGAAAAACATGAAAACAGTGATTCCTTTGGGCCTGAATTTAGCCAACATTACATCATTTGTGTATGCAGAGTCCATTTTGCCTGAACCAGCAGTGCACGTACTGACCGCGGGCTTCCTCTCATCCCTCCCACATCAGTCCGAGGAGATGCGAGCTCCATTAGACTCCTGCTGCCTGCAGATGAGACACTCTAAACCCCAAACTGCCAGACGGTATAAAATGAAGACCAGACTGATACTGGGACAAACAAGATAGTATACCACCATAAAGTCTCTAGAAACAAGACAACAAGGAGAAACAGGGAGAAACCTGTTTCACTTGCATTCTTACGTTTAAATGTAGCCAGTTGGCTGCTCATAGCATTTTATGCAGGCAAAAATGCAATAAAGAGAGAGCATGAGCACAGGCAGGGTGGGTACTGCAGATTTAGGAACCGCAGAGCAAGTCACAGGATTTCTACTGGCCTCAGACACACAGCAGTGGGTGTTTTCCCAGAGAAGTGTCTGCTGGAGAAGAGGCTAAGGAGTTAGATGGCGGGATGAACGTTTTTCATCTGAAAATGGGTGTTGGCTCCTGTCAAAAGCTGTCTCAATCTCTCCCCAAGAAAGCTATTGCCAATACTTCTATGCGACTTGGCATGATCATCTGTCTCTTTTCCAGAGAAAACTGCTACCCTGTCTCCACCCTTTTATGTGATAGTGGAGGCTTAGCAACCACATGTAGACCTCAGTGACAGATGTGAGGTGAAGAGCTCTGTTCAGTATCTAGATAGTGAAAATATAAAGGTCTTTTGTCAAGGCAATGCAAACATAGGGCATTAAATGCCATAAATGCACTATTTATTTAAAAAAAAAAAAGGCAAGCAGAAAGCATCTCTGAGATTTTTAGATTTTAAATCCTCGTAAATGAAGAATGGTCCATTTTAACATGATTTATAAAAAACTTAAACATCTGAAAACTTGTGCGGTCAATCACTGCTTGAAATCATTGGTTCAGATGTCCAGCCTTCCACAGGGAAATGATCAGACCCTAGTGAAGGGCAATCAGGAATCCCATTCAGAAAGGATTATCAGGAATAAAGTCATTTCTGTCTGAATTTCAGACTTCTTGACACTGACCTCAGAAAAATCCTGGCAAGTGCTTTTACAATTACTATATTCACTAGAATCTTCAAAAGGATTTTTTTCAAATTCCTCAATTCTTTGCAAATAGATGACATTTAGCCGCATATCACTTAAGTTCATAATCCTCTTAAAAACATGTGGTCTTGATTTAGCACCATTTGTTTCCATATGATGCTACTCTGTGACTCTATATCAGATAATTGCATAATTTATTTGCCTTGCATATTGAACTGAGGTCTGAATGCTGCTCTCCCAGCCCAATTACTCCAGACTAATGAACAGTGAGCCAGAATACAGTGCTTGAAAAACCAAAATCAAGGAGATAAATAATCAATGGGCACTTCTATATATTTTTTCAAGAACATACAATGACCAGCGCAGAGCTGAAATTTTATTTGCTTATAAAGTGTCCCATTTGTAACTCCCCGTTCAGAGTTAACTTTAGAAAGCGTTTCATCCAAGTACTGAGTGGTACCTTCATCACTTATTATATCTTTCATTTTACACCCACAATTAATATTACTCACAAATGAAAACCCTCAGTTGCCTGTCTGCATCATTTGTCCACTTGATTGATAGCTGATGCAACTATTTGGAGTGCAAAAGAGCGTCTGCACATTTGGAGGCTACTTTAGCTGTCTAATTAGGTTTTTAACTCTGTGTGACACAGAAATCATGTTCCACCATGCTCCAACCCTGAATTCTTTCATAACATACAATAATCAGGTTTTGGATCACCTAAATAAGTGAAAAGTTATCAGTTTTATGTCCTGCTAGAAAGGAATATTCAAAATAAGTTTTATGAAATGAAAAGGAAACTGGAAGGTGAGTTCAGACTCGCATGTTAAATGCATACTTGCCTCAATATCAAAATTAGGACAGATACCAAAAAGTATCAACATTTTGGACTTACAATGTTAAGACTTCATTTTAAAGCATCCAAGAGAACTGCTTCTCTCAGGTGAAATGAAGTGGATTCCTTCGGACAATTCTATAGGCACCTGGAAAAATGCATCTTGACTCCTTCCTCCAGAAGGAGCAGGGTGTATTGAGGTTCAAGACATGGAAAAAAATATATCTCAACATATGCATATGTTCACCTCAGAAATCAGCTGGACTAAAACACGTGCTTTAAAATTACAGATAAGCCTCTGCACTTTCCTGAACGAGGAGGGATTTAGGTATGTATCTGCACCCTTTCTGAATGGGGGCAAGAGGAAATTCAGAAGGGCTTAGTACCGCTTATACTCCACTTGCATAAGCTGGAATTAGGCAGCACAGCGTTACTGGAAAGCCTCCCTGTTCAGAGGAGCGAGCACGCTTCTGACAGGCTTTCGTGATGGTTTGTGCAAGGAACGCTCGGTCCATGTAAACAGGAAATCAGGTTTGCTTTGTCACGAGAGAAAATTCTCCTGTGCCAGTGATTCATTGATGACAAAACAAAATTTCTTTTATGCAAAAGCTGAAATAACTTAGCAGTATCAGTTACCATGGCTTGACTTTAAAATCAGGAAACTTCTTTCCACTAGATTATCATCATCAGGAGGTAGACTGTTAAATGATGGTTAAGTCAGTAAGTATATTCTTGCCACGGAAGATCATCTTGGGGGAGATGCAAGAAAGGAAAGTAAGTATAATATCAGATAATTTACGCTGGGGAAGTTTCCCACAGTACTTCATCCTGAGGGCTTACTTTTAATTATTTATAGTATACGTCTACATTAGAAATTCAAAGGAGTAAAACCATGCAGTAGATTTGTGGGCTCCTAAAATGCCAATCATAATCATAAAAATCAAGAGCATCTTAGTTTTTAAATAACATCAGTGTTTTCTGCAAAATTATGATTGGTTACATTTTTATTTTCTAGGTTTGCTGCAAATGGAAGCGAATCGGACAACATTCGCTATCATAATTGCTTTCTGCACGAAGAGGTCTTTTTCAGGCTGAGCTGGCTGCTGCTGTTTTAATCAGAAGGTTGTCTATTTGTATGTTAATAGTTTCATCCTGGTTTATTAGGCTTGTTGATGAAAAAGCAAAAATCAGATGCTTTACTATTTTCAAGCTTCACTATTAATCTGTGATTTTTTTGGTGCCAACACAGAACCATTTCAGCATCCTCTGCCTTAAATCCTTTTAATGAAAGCATGAAGAATGACAAAATACTTCCTTTCATAAAGCAGAAGGCTGTGCCAATTCACTTTCAGCATGCTCATTCAGTGGAACTGAGGTAAATATGTTGCTCCACAGGTGCTTTTCCTTGCAATAACATACTCCCTAGTAATCCATTAAATTCATCTCATGCTCTGTTTAGTGCCTACTCTGTGAACTGCCTAGCTGGTTAAGGTCACTGTGATAATAGGACCAGGTTAAACAGCATGGGTGTGTTGAACTCTGACATTCATCCAGTGTGGGCACAATATAGATAAGAAACGATGGGCAGCATTACATGTGTAATATCTACTCAGACCGACACGATCTTTTCCCCTCTGCAGCTCCTTACAAGAAAAAACCTTGGGATTAGGCAAACATCTTCAGACCTGAATCTCAGGACTCCTTAAAATAATTTAATGCCTTTAGAAACAACAGATCAGCAACTGGAAGCTTGTCCGTTTTCTTGCATTTATTGAACTAGCCCAAATGATTGAGCAGGAGGAGGCTGAGTGTCCCGTGGGGCCAGGCAGAGGGTGGGTCGGTCGGTACCTGTGCTCGTGTGATCCGAAACAGCACCGCTGCTCTCCTCGTGCCATCCCTGCCTGGGGAGGAACTTGAAAGCCATTGCTGCTTGGTTCATAGCATAGTATCTTCCCATTGCAGGGTTCAAAAACAAACTCGGTGTAACTCCTGGATGGTAACCGCTCTCATTATGGAGTTCCTGTTAAAGGCAGACAAATAATTGCCAGTTAGTAAGTCGCTATTAAATTCAGCCCAAATTCAGCCCCAGCAATCTTTTCCAAAAGCCTGATAGGTTTTATTTTATTATTTCCTTTGCAGGGTGTTGGGAAGTGTAATCGCTGGTAACTAATCAAACTTCTTTCAAATACCCACAAATATATAAAGAGAATGAAATGATTAATTATTGGGCTAAGCCATTTCAAATGAGACCTCATCTAAATGAGCAGATTTATTTCCAGAGCAAGCCGGGTGTAAATTTAGCTGGTTTTCAAAGCTCTGAATCTAAAGCATGCCTGGATTTGAGGGTGGACTGGGTTATGGGTGGCTCTATAACCTCTCCCAGAAATCCAGCAAAGCACAGCAATAAAAAACAGACTACAATTTTACAAAATATTTTTGTAAACAAAGTGTTACTGGGGTTAATAAGTGCTACCATTGGGTACTGTTAATTATAGGCAGGAGTAGGTTGGGGCATTAAACTGAGAGGATTTTTAAAATTTCAGTATTTAAATGAGCATTCTTTTCCTCCACATAACTGTTTCATTCAAAGAGAAGAATTAAAAATGTTTTGTCAAATTTCCTTCCCAGTCTTTATTTTGGTCCTGTGGTTTCCAATCAGTTCCTCACCTGCCTGCTTTGTTCATTTCTTCCAACATTGCTACCTATTTTAGTTCAGGGTGGAGCTTTAAGGAGTAAAGAAAACTGAAACATCTTTGGTTTCCCTCTTGCTATCCTCAAAAATCCCTGGAATTTGCAAAAATCTTGCCACAGGAACTTTAACTCAGCACCATTATCCCAGTCTACTGCAGTCGTGATAATCATAGATAATCTCTAGCAGTCTCTTTTCTTAGAAATGTCACAGGCTTATCTCTATATATTTAGTTAAAAAGAAATATTGTAGGAATAAAATAATTTTATCCATCCAAACCTAAGCTCATAGAACTATAATACCTGTCTCCAGAGATACACAGCATTGCCCGTATTAAGAAATACACAATTAGAAATGAGTTAGCGGTAATGTATATGCTGAATATTGTTGTTCTCAGGCACAAAATTAATTTGTGCGATTCAGTTCTATGCAGAATGATGTACACGTTTCTTCATGTACTGAATATATTTAACAAAATAAGTATCAGTCCCACCAAAGCCCTACTTGAAGAAATAACCCAAAACTTAGTTGGTAAAGAGGCCTCAGTGCACAACATGGGTTGCACACATTGTGCACATGTGGGTATTGCATCTGCGCTTTGCAAGTGCTCCTGGAGTGAAACTGTCAGCACTAGAATCTTTGCAGAAATCTGCTTTTAAATGCAAACAAACATTTATGGAAGGCGTCTCCCTGATTTGTGAATATCTAATCACAACTAATTAGGAGTTGTCCCCGCAGTGGAAACCCTCCATAAGGAGGCTGAGGTGTGCTGACACGTGTCCAGCCCTGCAAACGCCAACCCAAGAAAGTTCTTCATGCAGCATTTGCACTGTGCAGTTTTATTTTTTGTGGCACGCATTTAACAGCTCAATATTTTATACTTGTCCCCAAGGTAATTGACAAAACACGTTTCTAATGTTATTTAACAATTTTAATGACAGCGGCTGAAAGATACATTAAAAAAAAAATAACATTCTAAGCCAAACATTTTTTGTCAAATGACACGGTTCCCAAATTTGCTGTTCCATGGCGCTCTATTTCTGTAAAAACTCTCACTGAGGCTGTAGGTCACAAAAGAAGAATGAAGCCTTGGAAAGAGATACAATGACTACTTAATATTGTGTGGGATTATACGCAGTGGCCTGTGGCAATTCCTTATGTCTCTCTGGGTAGTGATGCTTTTCCAGCATCATTTTTTTTTGTCATCGCACAATTCCATTGTGAAATATTCTTTTCATGAAGAAGGAAGAAAGAGCTGGTTACACCCTGCAGTGTTTTGGGGAAGACTAAGAAGCGTGGTTTGCAGGGAGTACGTGTGAAATATGACATTTCATTATGTGTAATTATTTTTTAACCAGTAATGTCCATGTTGAAATTAGTTTCTTATTTTTGGAATGCATGGGGAGTGGTTGGGGAGGGGAGTCATGTTTTTTCCCCTGTTAATAAACTCAAGTCATTCTTATGCTAAAGTAATTTCTCAACAAAACAAATTTCTCTCCATCTGGGTAATGGCACACCCAAATGTGATTACATTACAAGGGATTTTAAATTAAATTTCAAGGTAGGAGCATTATTAATCCAATGCATTTGTCTTTATTATCATTGGATCTAAAACAATAAAAGACTTGAACTCACTTCCAAATGGCAGTTCAGCGCTTGCTTCTTACGGCAACGTGCCTTTGATCTGAAATCCTCAGAAATCTATGTGTTTTGGGTCAGGCCCCAAAACTCTCTCAAAAGGTGGAGTAGGAATGGTTACATCCATCCCAGAAAGACAGGGGAGTTACAGAAGAGGTTCACTCGGTTTGGATTCTTTCTGAACTTAAATGAGCAATATCAGATGCTGCTCCAAGAGGTTTTATAAGTCACAGTGCTGACAGGGCTATGAAAAGGTGGGACGTACAGAACTGGCACAGTCAGAAATACACATTTTCCAGACTTACAGCAAATCAAGTCATCACCTTGAAAAATCAGAGTCCTTATTTTTAACAAACTGCTAAATGCTGCCCACCCCAATACTTCAAAAAGAAGTGTTTACATGCATATGCAAAGGAATTGGATGCCCAAATGACTTGTATTCATCTGTCTTCTTGTATTCACAGGCATTCAGATTATATTTTGGATGCAAAACCAATTTTGTTTAAGCCCATGGCCAACAAAATGCAGTAAATAAATACGGAAGGTACGAATCCTTCTTGAGTACTGTTTTTCAATCCATCACACATGAAACTTCAACTATCTCTGCTTATAAAATGAATGTGATCAGAATTTGTCATCACAACATTATTTGTCCACTTTTTCCTGGGGAACCTGACAGCTATCAGCTGATTACATTTGTCTGGCAACACAACGTGGATTTTACCAACTCTTCATCACAACAGCAAAAAAACCCCAAACCAACCACTGAGTAGCACACTAAGCAACGTTATTACAAAATGCTACTGTATGATTTTCTACAAAGCAGCAACTTTACAAAATGTGCCGGTTTCTCACGTTTCTGTCCTTGGAGGACTAGAAGGTTATGTTGTTCTTTATGGGGCTTTCCCTTTGCCACCCAGATTGGGAGGCTGGGCTGCTCAACGCAACATTTCTGGGATTACTTTTGGTTGCATTGGAAATATGTTACCCTAGTGCAACTGTCTGCATGTAAATGCACACTTGTGACAGTGACTGCCCACACAAATGTCTGTTTTTTAGCTAATATCTGTGTCCCATTTAACAATGTACTCTTTCTGAGAGCCCTGCTGCAGCACAGAAGCAGGTATTGCGTTTCAGCGTGGGTATCCATTGCCACGCAGAAACAACTTAATCTTCACAGCATATTCCCTCAGTAACTGCCTGTGCATGAGATTTCCAAATGCTCAGACATAATTCTCTCACTGGAGAGTACAGGCTGATTATGACAAACTCTGTCAATTTTATTAGCCACACAGATGTTATAGATATATGTGAAAATCAACCACAATTCTTCCCGTGATGTGCATAGTGGCACGGCTGCAGACTGTGTCTTTCCCCTCCACAACCCCAGAGCTTACAGGCTTCCTGCCATCCAGCCGCCACGTGGCCCCTGAGCTAAGATGATCTTAAAAAGAGAAGTATTAAAAGGATTAAAACTGACACTATTGAGCCAGTGGGTGACTGCAACCACAGAGTCCCGACTGCTGCTGAAAACTGGAGCAAAATGCAGGGATGAGATTGCTGCCCTGCAATCTTGCTGTGTGCGGGATTTCTCCTCCGAGGTGTACCCAGCCAACCTGCCGGCAGGCTTGTGTGTATCATAGCAGTCATCCCTCAGCGAACGTCTCTGATGCTGATCACCATGTGGCCAAGCCTGGCTGCATCTCTGAAGCTGACAGGGAGCACAGCTGAGCTGTATGACTGCTGAGGTACCCCCATAGTCCTTCTTTAAACTTGCCATGGGGTGACAACGCTCACTATGTCTGTCCATGCAAGGCTGGATGCAAAATGCACTCTTGAAGAGTTGTGAGAAATATTTGCATCAAGATCATTCAGCCAAAGCCTTCCCTGGCTCCCAGCACTGGGTCTCAAAGGCTCAGCAAGTAGAAGGAAAGCAATGGGTACAATTTAAAGAGAAAGATAAAGCCTACAGAGGGTTGTTGGTTTAAGTCCCTATTGCAATGTGCCTCTAGGAAGCCAGGGAAAGAAGCTGAACTGCAGGTTTATTGTGGAGAGGCAGGTCCAGGAGTGAGGAGACCCATAAAGATCCAGCCCTTAAACCCTCTGCACCTCAGTCTTCCCATCTGTAAGAAGTCCTCAGGTTTAATAACCTAGAGATTGCAACGGGCCATGCGTGCAGGGTGAAAGAAATTAGTAACTGTGAAGTACAGAGAAACTGTTGGTGAAAAGAATCACGTAAATGCAAAGTTATTATGGGTACCCAGTTACCATAGCGATTGGTGTCTCAGAAATGCTAATAATAGTAAAATAAATAATACAGGCCAGGCAGGAAGAGCCCCTAGAGATGAATGTGAGCTGCTCCCCTCCTGAGGGACCGCATGTACTGCTTTCTCAGCGCTCCTCACCCCACTCTGGCTCCAGCTCAGCTCCCTCCCGGGGTAACACACTGTGCTGCTGCGAGAGCACTAGGTCAGCCAAGTGAAAGCGGAACTTTTAAGTGCTTTATTATTTTCACGAGTCGTCAGAGAAAATGAAACCCCCACAACTGCAAATAATTGAATACGTCAATAATATTTTGACTTGTTCATGCCTTGCAAGGTTTACTATAGCCCTGTTAAGTACTTTATTGCTGTCCCTCCAGCAATGTTAATTAAGTTCACCATAGGCTCACAAGTCCTTTTTTCCCCCCTCTCTCTTTCTTCCTCTTTAAAAAAAAAAAAAAAAAAAAACACCAAGCAAGCAGTTTTCCCAAGTATAATGCCTAGCAATGGGAGCTGTAATACAGTGGAAGGCACACAAAGGCAGATTAGGAGTAAAGATGAGGCATCCTTCAGTGTGATGGTCGTTTCTCCACAAACAGGAGAAACGTTGGAGAGTAGGAGTGTTGGTCAGTGTCAATCAGAATAAGAATAAAATTCTGTAGCAAGCTTTGGCCAAGAAGACAGCCTTTTTGTCCAGGTTTTGCTCACTGAAGGCCACTCAATGTTCACATCTCCTTCAATTTCTGACTCCAGCCATATATGCAGCTGGTAAATTAGACTAAGACTTTACCTTAAAATACCCAGAAGCACTAACTCCACTGCTGGGAACTGTACCTATGGAACTACCACTGATACTGGGCAACTGTTTGTGAGCTCATCCCTGCTCTTCCTGATGTCTTTGCTTGCAGTCTGCGCAAGGATGCTCAGAGGGAACAATTTCTATATCTGGCTGGACTACAAGGACACACTCATTCTGGGTCACTGTGTGCCAAACCAGTGAAGGGAAGAAAAATAATTTGGTGCCTTTCCTTCCACTCAAACAACACTCTGGCAAAATCTGGCCCTATGCAGCGTCCTTCCTGCCCCCGGGCAAATCGTTCAAACCACCTCAATTAATCTCTTCCCAGTTTAACGCTAGCTAGATACACTATCTGATGGACAAAGATGCTGAAGAAGGATTGGTTTAGTTCTTGGAACAGTCCAACCTAATGGAAAGTACCAGTGAACCCTCTTATCTACCAACTTAATCCTGAGTCAACGTAAGTGTTTCAACAGGACTCCTGGCCACTTGTGTGATGAAGCAACACAAAGAGGGATAAGTCAAGTATGACACTCACATGGTAGGACTGGGAGACAGGACAGAAAGTGGAGGTGGAGGTGGTTGGTTAGAAAGATGAGGCATTCAATTTTTGCCATGACTCATGCATACAAATCAATCAGCGATAAGATGCAGAGACATCATGAGAAAAGATGGGGAGAGAAAAAAAAAGTGCAAAAGTTTCCACCTTTTCCAAGGATGGAAGTGGTAGAAGCAGAAGGGAGTAGAAAAGCCTGATGGTACAGAAGGAATAGAAGGGGAAGGGCAAAGACTATATAAAACCTCCAGTTTCCACAAGTGTTGAGCTTGGGGTTAAATCAGTTTCTCACATACTCAGACAACAGAGGTGGTTGTTTTGAGACGTAAATGAATCAGTAGATTGTAGGGAAGCCAGTGTAAGAAAGATGATGTTGCAGACACAAAGCTTGCAAATTGGTATAATAAGCAAAGCACTGAATAAGCAGGAAGGAACTGAGCTTTATTTGAGCAACAGTTTGCTCATACCTAGATGAGTTTTGAAGATGTTGACATGTGATCAGTGATAGCCATCTCCCAACCTCCGAATGCTTCTCTGTACGTATGATTGTACAAACCAGCAGACCTGCTGCTTATCTGCATGGCCTTGTTCCTTAGGAACAGGGGACTGCCAGCATCAGAGGAATGGACCGAAAAACGTGATGTTGGAGGATGAAATGGCGTAGCTGGAAAAAGTCCACTACTGACCAAAAGAGACTCAAAGTTGGACAATCAGCCAAAATATTTTTAGGGATTAAAGGCTTCCTCCCTTAGACTTCCCACACAACAACCCCAGCTCATGGCTGTATTAGATAAATCATTTTTCCCTATACATTTGACTGAAGAAGAAAGAGTTAGGAGGTTGAGTGTTTCTTCCAAGACAAATATCAAGGACCTTTTCAAGAAGACCAGATGCATTTTGTGCTCTGCTTCTCAGCCTCTCCAACACGTATGCCATGTAAACCAAGCAATGATGTTGCTCCTCCCTCCCACAGTAATCTTCCATACACAGTATTTGGGATTTTTCCAGTAGAATCAAACAGTTTGGCCTATTGCCATATCCAATCATGTCACACAGAATTATCCCCTTTCTCTCCCTTCTGTTTGTGGCCTAGTTGTTTTAGGAATATAAAACCTATCCTATGATTACAAAATACAGTAGTATTTTCCTACAGGAGCAAGTGAGGAATATAGAAACAGGCTGTAATTTTCATTAGCAGTTACATCTGCTCTTGCTATGTAAACGGTTTCTCCTTCCCAGGCCATTGCATCCTGTTGCAAGCAAAATATAATCCAACCCTTGAGACTACAAAATCCATTTCCATGGGAATCTATGTGATGCCAGAAATCTACTCTCCTTACTCCATAGTAGGACTTCAAAGGCACAGCTCCTCATGGGCACAAGTCACATGCTGGTTTGAACACTTTGCTCACGCAGACTCCAGGAAGACACAAAGATGTTCACCTAAAACAGTAGTCCACCTACTTGCACTGTATCTCTGAAGAGTCTTTCTGTGCTTGACCCCAATTCTCCCTACCCATTGTTTCATTTCAGCTCACCATCAATTTTAATCTCGTACTTCTACAATGCTCTCAGACTCGCTTATTTCCATTATTTTACTGTTTCTGTTTATCCCTTGCATATTCATACCAGAGCGTGACATCAAATAGAAAAGGTATTGTGTTAAATAATTCATGAATAACCAGAATCAAGCTCTACAGGGCTTCAAGGTGGACAAGTTACGCACACGAAGCGTTACAACAGCAGTAAGTGTCACATTACCACCTATAGCCATACACTTTTTACCATTTCATCTGAAAAAATCAAAGTTATCAGTATCTGTCCAAGGCCACAGAGCTATCCTACTTAGTCAATTCATTACAATACTTAATCTAGTCAGAAAAAAACCCAACCTACTCATAAATTATAAGCTTACAATCTGGCAAGATTCAAATAAAAATAAGCCATTGAGCAGGGCATGCAAACCACTCCCTTTATGTCAGAAGAATCAAAAAAAGGTATAGATCTTGCATGCTTCAGAATATGAACTCCTTACTGTTTGATGGGAAATGGGATGAAACTTCAACAAAACCAAGCAAGTTCACAACTGTCCACCAGAAAGTTACTCTGAAGTTTTCAGTACTGGCTGGTGTTGATGTAACTGAAATGCCAAACTTAGTAAATGACTGGTAGACCTAAGGTGTCAAGGACAGTTTTCTTTCCTCTCCATAGTACTCTTCCTCCTAAGTAACACATGACTTTAAAATGAAAGAGTTCTTATACCAGAGACCTCTAAACCCATTAATCATAACTCAAGACCAAATTACTGATGAGAGCCTATGTCCTACCATGGTGGACATCGCAAATCAAGAAACAGCATGTTGAAAGTATAAAGCTGTGTTTATGGCACACTTCAGCTACTTCTTGTAAGATAAAGAGACCCTCAAACTACCTTAAAGTCTTGGTAGTTCAAGTTCAGACACATAATAGTGCTATAATTGTGTTTGCTATGATCAAACAATAAATGTGCGATTGTTACTCATTCCCTTAATGACTAGTCTACAAATGACTAGTTAACTGATAAACATACAGTTGTTAACTAAAGAATTTGAAAAGACTGATGTAAAGTAATCCAAAACTTCTGTAACGATCTCAGAGTGCAATTTCTCTAGTTATCTATTTATGGTCCATAGTAAATGATTTTGTCCGTTTCAAGAATTGTTTTAAGTTCCAGTATGCCATGCCTGCTGCATTTCCAGCACTATGAAAGAACTGCATTATCAACTATTGTGAAATAATACCTGGAAACAAAATTGCCACCAAAGCTATTGTTTGGGCTTAGGAAAAACATAATTAAACAGCCCACATTGAGAAGCTAGTAGGATTCTTACCAATGAATTAATGTCTTGGTTATGCATAGATATAATTTCAAATTCACAAAAATAGGATGTGTGCTACCAAGAACGATGATGATTCTTTCCTTCTGCTAAAGAGAATGTTGTTTCGTGCTCATTTCTATTATTTTAAGGCTGACTGTGCTGGTTTTGGCTGGGGGAGAGTTAATTTACTACACAGTAGCTGGTATGGGGCTATGCTTTGGATTTGTGCTGGAAACAGTGTTGATAACACAGGGATGTTTTAGTTATTGCTGAGCAGTGCTTACACAGAGTCAAGGCCTTTTTTGCCTCTCACCCCACCCCACCAGCAAGCAGGCTGGGGGTGCACAAGAAACTGGGAGGGGGCACAGCCGGGACAGCTGACCCCAACTGACCCAAGGGATATCCCACACCATATGACATCATGCTCAGCATATAAAGCTGGGGGAAGAAGAAGGAAGGGGGGGACGTTCAGAGTGATGGCGTTTGTCTTCACAAGTTACCGTTACGCGTGATGGAGCCCTGTTTTCCTGGAGATGGCTGAACACCTGCCTGCCGACGGGAAGGAGTGAATGGATGCCTTGTTTTGCTTTGCTTGTGTGTGTGGCTTTTGCTTTCCCTATTAAACTGTCTTTACCTCAACCCACGAGTTTTCTCACTTTTACCCTTCCAATTCTCTTCCCCCAGTCCTGCTGGGGGGGAGTGAGTGAGCAGCTGTGTGGGGCTTAGTTGCCAGCTGGAGTTAAACCACGATACTGTTGAACAGGTATACCTTACTTTTTAACATGACACAGCAAAATTTCCAGTAACAAGTTATTTATGCAATTCAGTGTGGGTTTTTTGTCCAGCAACGTTAGCAATACAAAGTGTTTTAAAGAGGTGATTTGGTAGCACTTGTTCCCTTCCCATCCATAGGAGAAAACCGTAATAATTATTTGTAATAGTTCACAGTAAGGTGGACACTGGTTTCATGTAATGCGATGCTATTCCTATCTAGAAGTGCTGCGATTTAAGCATGTGACTCCCATTAACATTAATGGGAGTCACATGTTTAAAACCTCTGCGCATTGTGATGGGAATATGCTCCATGGAATCCTATTAATCTGAAGAACATTGCATACATTTGGGAACATTCATGTTGTACAATTTCACTAGCATATGGGTTTGTCCTCAAATAAAGCTTGCTAGTATCTGATAACAAAGACATGAACAATCTACTGTACATTTAAATAAAGGAGGACTAGACTATCTGTTTTCCCAGCTCACTGTAGGCAGCTACAAAGAAGCTTTTGAGTGTAAACAAGTAAAGAATTGAGAAAATAAGGAAGAAGACGGTATTTTAAGAATGTGAATATTTGGAGAATGCTTAGGGAATGAACACAGAGGAGGCTGTTCGTTTATAGGTTGGATGCATTTTCAACAGGAACCAAGCAAGTACAAAGAAAGAAAAGAAAAAAATATGGAGGGAAGATAAAAAGAATATTCAGACTCCGGCTGTTTCCCACACACCAAAGATAATAATGTGAATGGAAGTGATTTTGTTTTAGGGGTCAGAGCAGAGGCTGATATTGCAACCTTTCCAGATCCTGAAAAACATAATTTGATTAAAATAACTGGCCCCGTTGTTCTTGTGATCCTAAGGAGGCTATTTTACATGATGAAGACAACAACAGCAAAGCAGAAAACAGTAAGTTTTAGTGCTGCAGAGACACACTGCTGCTGGAAAATGTAACAGAACATTAAAGGACATGATAAGTAAGCAGGAATCAGCAAAAAGTTAATAGAAAACCACAATGACAATATGTCCATGCAGTTCAGCACAGTATTTCTCTCCTTTTTTTTCCCCTCCTCTTCTAACAGGAGGAGGAATTTAACAGGACACAGGAAAGCAATATCTTAGTAAAGAAAGAAAGGAACAACCAGAGATAAGGAAATAATGGTTCTTGCCACTAAACAAATTATTCAATTTAACAAACATTTGTTTGTAAAAGTTTGACAAGACCTCACTTGCCCAGACCTTGATGATCCTCAGACCTTCTTCAGAAAGGTTTTCTTTCTCTAAATGAAGAAATATGTGACCAGAATCGCCAGAAATGAATCATTTTTTTTTTTGAAGCCTCAATTTGAAACATGTTTTAAGGCCTGGTACTCACAGAACGATGTTTAGGTCTTTTGAAGGAAGCAAGAGCCTTGAAACCATATCAAATCAGAGATCTGCCTGAGAACATGCGTGGGCAAGCTACGTGCAATGGGTGCAAACCCACCTCCCTGTGTAGCACCCTGTACAGCTGCATATTTATTTATGTCAGCTTCTACAGATGAGTTCAGAGTGTTTCATTCCTATAAAGGCTGCGAAGTTTTGTGTTTGCCTTTGCAATCTATTACATAACCAACACACAGACCGAGAATGAGGAGGTGAAAACACCCACAGCTCCGCAGCCCTGCTTCTGGGGGAATCGGAGAAAACAGTTGCATTACAGGGAGTAGCTGAACTGGCAGACTGAAAAATTACCTGAAAGTTTCTAAATAAAATAAAATAAAAAAAAACTAGCAAGCTGAAGAATCACATTTGAGGACTTTTTTAAAAAGTGTTTTAAAAACCTCTTGCTGAAAGAGGAGGGTTTATTTTTATTATTTTCTGGCAATCTAAAGCTCTCGCTGCTAAGTCTGATAGTTAAGGAAGTCCCAGAACTTGCACACATACCAACGTGTATGGGCCTGCTTGGATGCAAGGTTTAATATGGCTTATTGTGATCAGAAAAGGAGAAAAATATGTTTTCAAGCTTCTTTTGACAGTGAGATATGGTACTGAGAAGAAGGTATTACTAAGAAGAGGGCAAACTGCAGATGACAAAACTTCAAGAAAAGTTCAGGTTGTTTCATGCCCCTGAAATTGAGAAAACATGAATGTTTGCCTCCTCCCTTTAAGAAGCAAGCTGGCATTGTACAACAGTTTTGTCTTCCTGGCCATTTCGCACTAAGCCACAGATAGAGGAGGCACCATCACAACACTTCCCGGAGATGTACGGCATCAGTCTACCTTCTGCCAGCTGTCTGAAAGGGCATAATTTAATGATCTGGGAGACAGTTATCACTCTATATCAGGGAAGTGTCTAGAAGTCATGTTCCAAAATACCCTCGTGGCCCAGAACAACAGAACAAGCGCTCCATACCCAAGGAACAAGGCAGGGCTGTCAGGCAGTGGAGGACAGTGATCCCAGGCTGAGCCCCAGGGCATCGTGTCTCCTCCACCACCACTGACTCTCCTCATTCAACACCCCAGCAGCAGCAGAGCTTTGCCATTGCTTGTGGGACATAGCCCCAGCCTTGGAAAAGCCCTTCAGCTGCTCAGAGGTGGCCCTGGAGGGCCACCACAGAGCCTGAGCATCATTTCACACAGAGAAAGCACACTAACACAGGAAACGTGCAGCCAGAAGTTGCGTGACAATGTGCACAGCGTTTCACTGTCACGTACAGAAATTCGTGAACCAAAGCCCTTTCTTCTCCCACAATAAGTAACAGCTTGTCTGAAACGTAGTCTTCTTTATTTCAGATTGCTGCCAACTCTGTGCATCTTTTTTTGTTTGTCCCTTAATCATGCAGCTTTTTTCTCCCAGCAGAGCCATGACCGCAAAGCGTTAAAGTCAACAAAGACCGTTTGCAATTCATCTTTTCACTTGGTGTTAAATACTCATTTTATAGAAAGCAAATACATCTTTCTTAACAAAAAAAAAAAAAAAGAAAAGACAGAAAGAACAGGACCTACGCTGTTTTTACAGACCATAATTTAAACCTGATCCTGAAAAGTAATGTTAAAATGATAAACGTGTTGGTTTTGATGTGTTAATGTTTAATGATGATGTTATTGAACACAGAGATTAGATCCCTATCAGATGTGGTTTTGAAGAAGATACCTGGTCTATGAAGAGATTTTCAAAGGCATTTTTCTTGCTAAGAAATAGCTAGCTCCTTGTATATGTCTCCTTCTAAGTATCTTAAAAACACATCAAGTTTTTCACCCTCCAGTTCAGATTTCAGAACTGCTGTTTATCTACTTTAAAGATCTCTGCAATGAAAAAAGAACTATAATTAATGAGGGGTTTAGGCCTTACTGTATACACACACAAGTTTATCTATCCATAGACATAGACATGTTTTAACTGTAAGATGTGGTTTAAACTTAAAGGACTGATTGCAAAATGTTGGCAAGGGCCATTTTATTTAACAAAATATCCAGTGGTTTGCCTAACATCTAATTCTGCAATGATCTCACTGACATTATCATTTTCCAAAAGGCTAACAGAGAGAGGTTTTTTAGGGTAAAAAAGAAGAGCTAAGCCTCAGAATATGGATGACCCAATGCTTGTGCAAAAGAAAGTCACTCCAGGCAACACATAACCTTATCTGACCTATGAATAGATACTACCCTCCCCTCCCCAGTTTCCATTTACCAAATCCAAAATTCCCCCAAACACATAAGATGACCATTCCTATTCCATGGTACCCAAAACAACACGTCAAGGTTCTCGTTAGGGCTGGGTGCCAGCCTGCAGCATCACGCACTGATTACGTGGTCCGGTCCCCTCCTGCCCTGGCTGGCCCAGCAGAAAACACTGTTCTTGCTGAAGAACAGCACAAACATGCAAATACGCTATGGGGAAGATGTACGCGTCAAGAAGGACTACAAAAATGCAGCAACTGTAGAAGCAAATCTTTTAAAATTTAAACAAAACCCAGGCAAACAGTCCTAAATTTACCTTTGGAACACATTGGGCAGCAAAAGAAAAGAAAATAGTGTATGACTAGTGCTCACACCCCATTTATTAGGGTTCTGAGCTGTGTATACTCTCTGTACATTTTACATGTCTAGCTACACATGTGCCTAAAGGACTTTAAAAAGAAATCAGATTACAATCTCAGTACATATTTTGTTTTGAAGAGGAAGATCAAATTCCTGTGTTGACTCTATATGCCAGTCCCTGGCACAACAGGCCTGCAAGCAGAATTGTACATGTGTTTAAAACTAAGCACGTTTTATATATAGGCCCAGTTGTGACCAGAATAGTTAATATCTTACAAGACCAAAGAATATATGGTAGACTTAGACGGACTTTACCCCATGGAAGGGTTAATTCATCATATTCTAATTCAAGTTTCTACCTCCTTCAAGGTATCTGGTATTGAAGAAACATGCTAATGGTGTGGTACAGAACAGAAAGACCTGTATCATTCTTCTAAAATAGGCTATTGCCTATTCAAGCTAAGAGAGAACAAAAAAATCCCTACTTTTTCAAGGATGGTAACTTTCTAATAAATTCAATGCAGAATGCTACAGACAGCACTTAAGAGCACACTGACATAGTACTACTACAGAATTATGGACAACCCTAGGACCCTGCCAGGTTGAAGCTTAATACCAGAAATAGAATAAATTGATTCAAGAAGTCATCTTGAACACCACTGTTCAGCCTGAGTGCAGTTCAGTCTCTAATGATTAAATGTTGCTTTTTTATAAGCTTCATTCTGGCCAAAACTATCTTACATTAATATTTTCACAAACTACGTCCCAAAATAAACATTTTATATATGATACAAATACCAAAGTCACTTCAGTTCACTTATTGTGGTCATGACCACTTTGGCAAGATTTTGGGGAGGGAGGAGAAATTCAATAAATCAGATATTTTCATGATTTAGTGTTTGCAAAGGTCAGAAACCAGCACACAATATCTCCCTACTCTGAATTACACATCAGTTAATAGAAAGAGCAAAATTTTCCAAGAATCCAGCCAAAACCTGGCATCGGACAGAGGAACTTCATCAATGTGTCCTATCCTTTGGGCTCCTTCCTCCCACCATTACGTCCTGAAGAAATACAGTGCAATAATGGACACAAGGACTAGTTCTTAAATTAAGCAACCGACAGCAGGGAAAGGATGAATGGTGAAAAACTTTTTTTCCTTTGATGGCATTGCGCTTTCATTAGCTAACATTGTAGCATTTGCACTAGAAGAAGATAAACTAAGGAAATTTGGTCACAGAGGGGGAAGTTGAGCTTTGGGCTTCAGATGAGATCAGAGCATCTGCAAAATCGAAGTATCTCTGGGATTTTTGTTTTAGCCAGTATTTAAGTAAGGCTGGGGCATCTGCAAATTCACAGACAAATTTCAAAGACAGAAAGCACATCTCCAGAGCACTGGGGATGTGCATTGAATATGATTTTCTTCTAAGACAGTAAGTCTACCCAGTTTCATATTTAACTGGACTGCTTGCTCCTCTTTGCACTGGTTTATTTTCTTGTTATCTATTCTGACACTGCTGGCTTTTGACAGATGCACACAATGTTCATCACATGAGGAATATTTGTGATGTGTTGAGAAAAAAAAGGCCAAAAATGTTGGATTCTGTTCTGTGATTTGCTGTCTCATTTCCTTAGTTGGAGGTACCAAGCATGTCCTCATCCAAATGTCTTTCCCCTTCTCGTTCAATGATTTATCAACAACATTTGGCCTGAATAGAAGAGTATAGCTCACACAGCAAAACACCCGAGATGGAGCTGTGCATACCACTCCCCAGTCCCAATGGCAGGAATTCCCCGTGACAAGAAAGCCCCCGCTCCACAATGTTTTCACTGGAGATGCTCTGGGGATGCTGCATAGGCTGATGCAGTTAGGCAAAGCCACTTTCTGCACAGATGAAAAAATGCAGACTTCTACTTTCCAAAGCCAATAGCAACTTTGCAGCACTTAGTAAGGCAATCCAACATGTGTAATTGATATGCAAGGAGCAAGCCAACAGCCAGGAACTGGCAGGGGTGCCCCAACACATGCCCCTCCTGCATATATCATAGCATTAAAACCATCAAGCACTCCTGGTAGAAAAGCAAACAAACAAGACCAGCATAAGACCAAGATATATAAAATGCCCAAAGCAACATTAAATCGTCTGAAGATATTCCCATTAAATAGAATTATTGTCCCCATTAAGAATCAATCAAAGCTATTTAGAATCATTGGCTATTCAGCCAGTTCCCTAGGAGACTCCCGATTAAGCAGATTTTCCATATGGGTTTCTTGTGATCAAAGGCCCTATCTGGCAAATCCTTGCTCATATCTATCGTCCTAACTCAAGTGAGCAGCCCTAATGGATGAAGAGTGCTGTCTTCCTTATCTCATCCACATTTACCTAATTCTGCCGATTTCAGCTTGATTTGCATGACAAGAGTAGATCAAACCAAGGGACCTACTCTCTGAGAAGAGAGTTTGCAAGAGAAGAATTACAGTCGTGCCTACAGTTAAACACAAACAGACCCACATTAAGAACTGCCTAGACTCCAAATCACCAGAGCTTAAGTCAGCTCTAGTCTGGAAGGCACATAGCCATGTTAGCATAAGATAGTAAAGATGCAGATAAATCCACCTGAGAAGCAAAACTTTTTACTGCAGACACATTCACACCCTAATGTGTCTAAATGGCTTCCTGACCAAAGCTGGCTCATGCCCCAGTGGCTTGGAGCTAGCCTGTGACAGCACCAGACTGTGTAGACGTGTTCTATAAGGTAAATACATCCTATTTTGACAGCATTTAGTTGATCCTTCATAATAAAATGCGTATTCTACTGGTCTCTAATTGACTGGCCTGCTGACTGTCTGAAATTGCCTGGAGACAAAGAAATGAAATGGGACAAATTACTTTAAGAGTAATTATATTAATAAAACATAATGCAGTTTTGTCTGCCATCTAGAAATACTGTTAGCGTCAGGCAGAAGAGCAAGCGAGAATCTCAAATTCCACAACTCAAACCAGAAATTAAGGACTTGCTCTTTTTTAAACCAAACTTGTATTTGCCATGATTTCCGTAATTTATAACACCAGAAATTAACCTTGACATCCATAAATTCCCATGTTCCAAGTTTCCTAATATGTTCTTTCCATAGATCTTCTGCCCCACCCTTTCTGTGGTCCAAACAGGATTTCTGAAGACACTGTGCTGATACCAGCAGTTTGATAAAGTACAGTGACTTCTTTCTGCTTTCTCTGAGAAATACACGTATCAATGCTTGCCTGGGTATGTTTGCATGCATGCGTGTGTTTAACACGGTCGCATTGCCCCTTCCACTTGGTCCTAATGAAAAAAAATTATTATCACAAAACAATCCTGAAAAATGGTTAAAAGGAAAGTACCAAGCCCATATGAGCCCACAAAATGGTTCACTCCCTGATCCCTGTTTCAGGCACCCAAGTACAGCATGAGTGATTATGAAATGTTAACCTTTTATGGTTAGCTATGTGATGAAGTGGATCTTGTCTTGCTTCATTTTTGTTTGACAGTGCTATAAACATATGAAATTAAAGTAGTCCCCCAGCCAAACCTCTCTAATGGATTTCTGTTGGAATTTTTGTGGGAAGCAGCAGAGGGAGGCAGACTGGGGCACAGATGCAGGGCTGAAATGTGTAAGGCTGAAACCCTGAGGGTTGAAACTAAGAAGTGATTTGATTTGTAGGAGTTACACATGGTACCTTTGCAGCAACCTCCAGGAGAGCATCAGGGTGGCCAGTGACATGGAGGGCAGGAAGGACTTCAAGCATCTCCATCAGCTCACCCGCAAATATGAGTCAGGACGCTCAATTCACCTAAAAGTCCAGTCTGTTTAACACACCTGCACTGTATTTCAACTCAGAGGCATCTGAGACAAAGTAGGGGAACATTAAAAGCTGGTACGTGACAGCGTCTGCTCAGCATGTCCACGTGTGTCAAGCTCTGCAGACTCGTTACCTCGCTGTGGTTAGATACCTTGTTTTGAGATCCAAGCAGACTACCGCTGAAAGCCTTTCCTTCCATTCATTACTTCCTATTTCAGTGTTACTCATATCGATTTTCTTATTCTAACTCCTCAGATCTAAAAGCAGAGCACTGAACTCAGGACTGCTTTCTGACTCTCTTCATAAACAGGGCTAACACTACTACAGATCAATCACTGTGAAAGTTATTTTTCTTTCCTTCTTTTTGACTGAAAGCCAAAGAATTTGGACTTTCAGAGGTTTGGTTGGGAGGCATATTATGTGA
This sequence comes from Pygoscelis adeliae, assembly GCF_000699105.1. Taxonomy (NCBI): domain Eukaryota; kingdom Metazoa; phylum Chordata; class Aves; order Sphenisciformes; family Spheniscidae; genus Pygoscelis; species Pygoscelis adeliae. The sequence continues at coordinate 1,551,715 of NW_008825558.1, forward strand.
TTTAAATGTAATGTGTCAATAGCAAAGATATGGCACATGGGAGAGGGAAGGGACAAAAAGACCACATCTCCGCATTGTTGAAGTTAATAAGAAAAAAGTCAGATGAAGCATGTGGAGTTGCACTGGTGCAATACTGGGGCAAATAAGAAGAAAATCAGGCACTACAGGAAAGGAAACAGAAAATTACAGCTCTAACAACAACAGAAATGCATGTAATATGCAGCACAGATAATATATGTATGCATGGCAGATCTTATTAAAAACTACAAATATTTTGTTCTTCTCCCTTCTGCTAGTGCTCAAAAAATAGAATAGCTCTACATCCCCTTGCCAATAAACCACATTAAGGTCACTCTGAGGAGCAGCAGAATATAAATGTCTTGTATGCAAAATCAAACTATGTTTGGGGTATAAATGTGATACAAATGCCATCCAAAATACTCTTGAAAGAGAGAAATGAAGTACTAGCGCATTAGATTTCGCAATTTATTTACAGAGTGGAAGTCATTGAAATCTACTTCTCCCTAAACTATCTGTTCCCAAGCTTTAAACATTCAATAACTTTTCAGCCAGGGAACGTGGGTTTTTTTACCCCCTTCCCTCTATTTTCTCTGTGGTTTGCCTTATCATGTGCTAAATATATTATTGCAACACATTAGTTACTTTGGTCCACAGCTTTGAAACCTTCACACAGGGCTCAAGGAATCTCACAGATAAATCACTGATCAGAATAAACTGATTGTCTATTCTGGATTCTCTTCTGTAGGATTAAAAAAAAGCCCAAAAGATAAGTTCAGAAAACAAACCCAAGTCTGTTACTTCTCAAAAGGCCATGTGTTTTCACCCTCGGTCTATGCATTTTGGATTTTTTTCCGTCTTCTGTACGAATGGTAAAAGCTGCATTTCTCTCTAGTTGTGGGACAATCATCCCACAATCAGAATATACTTTTAAGACCACATTTTAATTTGAATTTTAGATGGACTGTGTATATCTTCTCTCAAACCAATATTTAAGAAGTTGCTTTTGTGACCTACTGAAGCAAGACATCTGCACTACTCTGCACTTTTGTTTTCAATAGACTCATACTTAGCCTGGTACAGTTGATGTATAGGAGAGAACATCTTGGAACAGATAAGCCATGAATAATTCCAGATCTTAACTACCACAAGCACCTTCTTTTGACATCCTCATTCTGAACACCATCTTTTTTTTTTTTTTTTTTTTAAATTAGTCATTGGATGCCAGATTGGGGTTATGGACTTCATTAATTTTATGTCTGTGACATGCTCACTGTATAATTATACCAAGCTGTGCATTATTAGATAATTATTTCTGATCCTCAAAAGAGGAATTCAATTTGTTAAAATTATTTTAGCTCCTTCAGAAAGAAAGATATTATTTCTCTTCGAAAAGCCATCAAACTAAGTGATAAAGCAACCCCATTCTGGTAATAAAAGACTATGGCACTGAAGTGGTTACAAACCATTTTGTTCAATCAGACTATTTACAAGTAGCAACAGGGTATCTGTTTCCTGTCATCTCCATCATATATCTTGAGGCAGAGAGATTGGAGCCCAATTACAGCCTGATATCTAATCAATACACACCTTATTCCTAGAGCAGGAAGTAAAGGAGGAGGCCCTTGGGAGCCAGAGTTCAAATTACTCCGCTGTCGATTCCAGATAGCAGCTAATGATAGGATATATTTCTGGAAAGGGGGGTGGGTGGGAAGGGCAGCACAGTTTAATGGGATTGTTAATACAAGGAACACATACATATATTAATTTAGACATCTGCTTTTGAATTCCAAAAGCCCTACGCGAATCAGAAGAAAAGTAACCCAATTTGCTGTTCACTCCTATTGCTTTTGGGACTTAACTTTGTTAAAATAAAGCATTCAAGTGACAAACCCAGTCCAAAACCTTCAAATGAGATTTGTGAACTACATTTGGTTAGATTCCCACCCCCCCTGCCTTTTTAGAGTTGTTTTTTCATGAAGAAGGACTTACTTCCGTATGGATACGGACTTTATATAGCTCCAGGGACTTTCAACCAAGCCAGTGAGCATTTCCCTTTCCCAGCTGACCAGTTAAACTTACTCTGTTGTGTGCATGGACCCACTAGGCCAAATCCTGTGCTTAACAGAAGGCAGCTGTCCATTGACTCTTGGTCAGTTACTAGCTGTTTGGGAAGATCTTAAACATATAAATCTTGGGACTATTTGTCCTTAAGTGTCTACTTCTAATTTTGTCAATTAGCCAGAAAAATAACCTCTCCTACTTACTAATTCCTTTGTATTCCTAGCAATGGTTCAAAAAGCTGCCTTTTGCATAGCGGTCTTCATGAAAATGTTTTTTTTTTCTGTCTTCCAAGAATTACTCTAACTCAGAAATGTAAAATATGAAGAGCAAATAGCCTATATAATCAAAGAAAGTCACATGCTACACTCAGTACTCCAAGAAAGAGAACAAAGCACAGGGGCATAATAAATTTTGTTAGTATTTAGCTTTCAAAACGCTCTGGAAGGCTGCCTGGTGACATGGATTCCCTTCTAGGTTTGATTAGCCAGGAAATCATTGTCTTTTTCTGGGGAGCCAGACCACAGACCTACAAAATTCACAGTAAACAAAAGCAGGCAACAAAAATCTTATCCATGGTTTTCCGGTTGGAAGAACTGCAGGAGGCTCTAAGACTCCTAGCTTCAGTGGCCAGCACCCTGAGCGAGGCTGCGCGTGCAAGACAGGTAAATCCTCACAAGGACCAGATCAACAAAGACCTTCAGGTTCCTAACTTAACTTTCTACATACCTAAATCTGATCTTGGATTGTGATACGCTTCAATTCCTCATCTGACATATTTGGGTGAGTAATCCTTCCTCTCTCCTATCTTAACTGTTTGTCCATCTGAACTACTTATAATATAAATTCTTCCAGCCTGTGATCACTGCAATATATTCGTACAATACTTAGCACAATTTCAGCTTGGGATTTCTTAGTCTGACTCAATAGTGCTATTACTAATACAGAGTTTCACATAAATGGGGCCCCAAGATTGAATGATACCTCTAAGTGCTGCTGTACTACAAATAAATAATTATATGATATACATAAATCTTGCATTTTTAATGCTGAAGTCCCATGAGACAGAAAAAAGATTTTAAATGAGACAAGAACTTTCTAATTATACTGCATGTTGATGATCTTGGAATAGGTACAAAACCCATTAAAGACTTTTACTTTTTTTTTCTGACTCTTAAATAGGAAAAATCTTTTCATCAAACATAGATTGAAGCCAGTGATAATGTAACTCTGGCTTACCAAATAATAACAGTGCAGGGCTTTCTAAATAGCCTACTTCAAATAATGACTTATATTATCCTAAATTCAAAAGCAAATAACTGGGGAGAAGGAAATCGCTAAACGAAGAGCAATATTAAATTCCAGAGGGTGAATGTGTGCTGCTAAAGGTGTGGTCTTAATGGAATTTGACCTATATCCATAATTTTGCTGTCACTCAGTGCCAGCTCTCACAGCACAAAGACAGCCAATGAGCAGGGCGTGAACAAAGCAGGGAGCTGCCTGGAGCAGCAGGACTCCTGGAGCGAGCATAGGTATGACCCCGTTGCCTATTCCCCTACCACGAGCCCTGGACGCCTGGGCTAGCTGGCTGTGACTGCCATTTAGGACAAGGCTAAGGTGTGCTGGGTGGTGGCTACTGCTCAGCACGAGTTAGCATCTCCCAGCAGGAGCAATCAGTTCCTCCAACATCTTTGCAACAGCAACCCTATGGGCTCAGTCAATCATCCCAAGCCCCTTCACGTCTCTAGGTGTTCAGAGCACAGAAACAAAGAGGTGGTGGCTACCTACCAGGTCCATAGCCCTTGGGAGAGAAAATGAGATTAGGTTAGTGAGCTGCCTTTATCCCAGCTGAACTGTTGGATGAACTTCCAAAAATATCCTTGAATTGGCATTCTGCATACAGCTGTGTTTATGAAAGGCAATATCATGTATGTAAATAAATTCAGATGCTGCTTGAGTTATTTTAAAACAATCAGTAGAACACTAATCATTTTATAGGCACAATCTTATCCCAAGAAAGTGACAACTTGGTGTGTACATACATGTACTAAAAGTTAAAGATACTGTTACCTGTATTTCCATACAGACATTAAACAAGATGTAGACTTGTCTTACAGCTCCATGAAAAGCTACTTTTGTTTTCTGTGTACTTTGCTTGCTGATGTAAGCTTTAAATACAGTAACCTAAAAAATCACTTAGCCAGAGCTCCAGGGGCCTCATCCTAGGTGGAGCTCATTATTGGTAGGTATTAGAGGTCCCTTGGCAGCATGTGAAACCCTTTGCGTGAAGACCAGCTCCTCCAGTGCAACCTACCAAGGGGGAGAAGACAAGCACCAGCAGGGCCCCAGCCCCTCGCCAGCGCCCTGGTGTCTCAGGGAGCCCAGGGCATGTTCAGAGGATGCCCGAGCCCTGCTCTCCTGGGCAGGGTGGTACTTTGAACCCAGGCTAGAGCCAGCCTGCTGCTGGGCCTTGGCCAGGAAGCACGTGTATCACAGAGCTCCCTGTGTTTAAATCCATTAATTATCTCGCAGTATAAACAGTTTTAGAGTGCTGCGGTTGCCTGCTCATGGGGAGATAATGCAGTTTAACCACTGTCTGTTCTAACTTCATCGCTGAACAGAAACAAGGAGGGTTGCAGAAATACCTGAGTGAGATGGGGAGACGACAAACACATTTCCCGGCTTTGGCTCCTATCAGCCCATGGCAGTTTGAGATGATACTTCACCTCAGCTAGACTACGTTAAACCATGGATATAATCTAGGCTGAGTCAACGGTGATGCTCCCTCTGCCTTCAAGGGAGAAGGACATTGCCTCTTCAGGGAGCCTGAACTTTGCACTTGTTTTCCTAACAAATACCACAAAAACAAAACTGTTAGCTTATTCCTAGTAGTCCCACAGTAATCCCATGCTATCCAGAAATTCTCTGCTTAGCGTTTGAAAAAGCAAAAGCCCTGAACAGACAGTATATCTAGGTAGTCAAAATATATAAAAGAATACCTGGCTGCTTCTTTATGCCACAATATACCATACCAGAGTTCTGTAATTCAGGTGGCTGTTGTATTAAAACATCGTATATTGTTCCCATTTATTCTTTTATGATTGGAGAACAATCTGGGACTGAGAGGGTATAATCTGTCATACTCTGTTATGTACTATCTTATCGTCTTTTCTCCAGTGTTAGCCTCCAGAGATGACATGTCTGGAAATATGAATGATTCCATTAATGTTAGCTCTGGTTTCATTTACATTTTCCTTTCTGAGCAGAGTCCTGCACAGCAAGGTGAACTGGTTATATGATGAACTCGTTACACCATGAGAGCTAGAGAGAATACGGCCACATAATAAGGTACATCAGCAGTAGATGGAAAAAAGCTTAAGCTTGCATGGTGATAAAACTCAAGTCTACCTTGAATTTGATGTGTCAGCAATGCAACATCTCTTCAGACATAAAACAAAATCTGGTGGCTAACCAGTGTCACTGCCATTAACCTCATCCTGATCTCCAGGGTCCAAAGTAGGAACTTTAAATAAGTTTTTTTATAGCACAAAAGTTACCCTGTAGAAGACTACAAAACCACAGGATTACAAAACATTGAGGGTTATTGCAAACTTCCCTCACAAATGCTAATGAATTGTTTTCTCTTTTTTGCTCCAATCCCATTGTTTCGAATGAAAACACATCACTGCTTTGTTGCTGAGCGCTTTCCCCCACAGTGCCCTGCATAAAGACTTGCTTGTGCACCCTCTGGAATGTGCTTATTCCAAGACGTTTAATTGCCATTTCTTCCACCTTACATCAGAAGCCTGTCACATGCATGAATTAGGTCCATAAAAATATGCCTAAAAACCTACCATTTAAATACAGAAGAAAGAGAGAGAAATGAGCACTGTAAGTTCCAAGAATAACTAATGTCTTGCTGAAGTTAATTCTCTGGATTAATGGCCTAATTGCCAACATGGCTGAAGTAAGGCATACAGTAAGATCTCAGGCTGCTTCACAGTGAACACTGTCTTAGTAACACATACATGACAATTTTTTAATTGATATTTCCAACCTTGAATTTTATTTAAATGAAAGGCTTACTCATGGAACGAACAACAAGCTGCATTTATTGAATACACACACAGAGAGGAATGGGAAACCAGGCCCAGCCATGAAGACCTGGAAATCAGAGACTGAGGAGAGCCTTTCTGTATGATTACAGGGGCAAAGCAGCTCACTAACTAGAGCAGAAGTTCATGTGCTGCAGTATCCTGTCTCCAGCAGCATCAGCTCCAGATGCCTCCAAGTAACGCGTAAGAAACCTGTAACAGTCAGCTCATTTTAACTCCCTAAAGTAGCCATCAATTTAAATAAGACCCTTTCCTAGCCAGAAACCCCAGGCTGGATTGCCCTCTAACATATAAATGAGAAGTAACCACTTAAACCAGTGGCGTTGCAGCAAGGATTTATTCACTGTGAGAGTGGGAAGGCACAGCAGGGAAGATGCACTGCGCTTAAAACAGCCCAACTCAGGCAACAAATGTTTTAAAACAACTTTGCTCCTGCAGTAGCACTGACATAGCTATGTCCATGAACGGTAGTTTCTCCTTCTTGCCCCAGTAAGGAGAGCTGGTGGCCAGGGCTTCCTAAAGGCATTTAGCCTGTTCCCACCTCACACCCCTCTGACATCCAGCGTGATTTTCTGTTCTCACTGAGGCACGTTCTTTCCGTACGGCTGAAGATAGGTAATGCAGAGAGGTCTGGTAATTATTTCCATGTTGCTGCTGCTCTGCTACAAACAGAAGGTTTGTGCAGAAGGGGGATGCTGAGAGACCATCACTCCAGTGCTGCTGCCCTCCATCAAGAGCTAGCCATGAAACAGCACTCACCAAGCTGCAACACTACAAATGTTCAGGGCCGCATGCTCACTGCTGGAGTCCCGATGAATTCGGGGGAGAAGATCCCAAGGGAAGGAAGAAAATTGTATCACAATCTGTAATATTTGGGGTTTTAACATTTATTAAAGTGTATTAGGATATTAAGACATATTCACAGCACACGAAACACTCATTTGCAGACCAAGAACTAAACTGTGAGCACTGTCTCATTGACATCACTGGAATAACAGTGTAACTTGTAGGAATAAATGCAAAATCAAATAAAATTTAACTTTAAAATTTTTGCATTTTCTTGTGTTGGCATACTCTTTCAGACTTGAGGGAATTCAACTGCTTGACTTATATAGTCCTGAAAAATGAGACTCATTGTTCAAATATCAACTTAATTCCTCTGGTATTAATGACTTTTACTTTTGCTGGGAGAAAATTCTGCTGTTTGTTTAGAGTGACCAGAGATATATGCAAAATGTGCCTAGGAAAAATATACAGACAATGAATTGCTTTCTGAAAAACTAAACCAGGTTTATACTAGTACATCAACTGTATTTGTTTTCACGTAATTCTGATATCCAGATATAAAACAAATGCATGTTTTCATAAAATACATGTAGAAGTATATTCAAACTATCTCAAATAAAACATCTTCCACTAGCCCTTCTGATGATCTGTATCTTTCAGATTTATAGCAACACTTATCTGGGGAGGTCAAAGTACTCTGTAACATAAAAAATTGAAACTCGCAACATCCCAGATGAATAGTAAGCATAATTATAATCTGTTTTACAATTCTAAATATGGTTTTACAGTAGTCAGACACAGAGAGGTTAAATACTTAGCTCAAAATAAACCCATGCAACCTAGCTCTATCTTCTCTCCCCATTTGTGGCTTTGTTCTTCCACCTCTGCTGATCAGAGAGAAGAGCTTCAGTTCTTCAATTCTTACCAAGTTATCATCCCCCAGCATAGTCTACAGATGGACGAGCCTGACATCAGCACATACTTTGGGGTTTTATTTCAATAACTGTAAATTTTAATACTCAGATCAGTCAAAGTGAATTCTCTCAGACAATTAACATATAATTAGACTAAGGTAATAATATATTTCATAGAATTCAAAGGTAATTGTTATAGGGAACTGCACGCACGCTAACCTATGTTGAACCGGAGGTGGGCACAAACCCAGAAGCAAGCATCCAGAACCCTCACGCTTTGGAAAAACTCAAGGTATGGATCTGAATCTTGCTGATGACCTCTCCCCTCCTTGTGGTCTCACTCTGCCCAAGTAGGTGAGGTTCCAGCAGCCATCCCACAGAAAATGGCTGTTTACGCAAGAGGTTTGGTAGGTCCAAAACCCAGGGCTGAAACCCCACTTCTGAAACTTCCTCTTCCCCCTAAAATAACTTCCAAAATCCAGGTCAGATTTCTGTGTCTTGGGCTCTACTTAGACGATGTCTGCTTTCCCTGATGTGCTTTATCTTTGATTCACCGCTCTGTTAAACCTCAATCGACCTATTTGACAATGGCGCATTTTATGACGCCAGTTCTACCGATGAGAAATCTGAGATACAATGAGACTAAGTGAGATGTCCAAGGCTGTATGTGATGTTTATAACAGAGCTGGGAGTAGACTGAGTCACAGGCTCCTCTTTTCTCTCCCTACCAGCAGGATTATATTTTGTCTTTATTTTGTGTTCTCTCATGCTTAAAATAGTTGTGGCTTATTGAGAGACTTAGCAAGGAGCACAGGTCAATTTACCTGTTTACCTAGAGACTGCAGTGTTTCTAGAAGATGCATACCTTGGAGCCATATACCACATGATACCTAAAGATGCTTGCCTAATACTTAATTAGAGTATGTAGCTGTCTGCCAAATAACTGTAACATTTTTTTCATTAAGAAGCTGGGAGAAGAAGGCAACATAAGTAGGCAGGAAGAAGCAAAGATCTTACAAAGATTTTAGAGATATATATATATATAGTCCTTCAGCTTCATCAGAACTTGTAGCAATGTCAAGAAAAGCTTGTTCATATCTGGCCCAAAAGCTACTATCCTTTGAAAAAGGAGGACCTCTGTTATCATCCCCATTGAGATGATGATGATGTTTAGGGTCCATTCCTGAAACAATTCATCAGTATCAAATAGGACGTCACTCCTGGTAAGACATATGTCTCACAAGCAGCATCTGACTCCAGTAGTCCAGGGTCCACACTCGCTGACTGGCAGCCTCTGGGTGCATACTCAGGGCTTATTTTGCCCAGTGAGGACTGGCCACTGTGGGCCGACCCCATGCACTCAAAGAAGGTTGGACCAAGTCCAAAGTAAAGCCCAAAAGATACAGAGAACTTGCTCAAACATCCAGTGCCACTGCAGTGATCAGCAGATAGGCTGAAGCTGGTATTAAAGAGGAGCAAGACTTATGTGTTTTGCTATAAAGCAGTTGCAAAATAGATACTAACTCTTTCTGTAGTGATCCATAATAGCCTGACTGTATTGTACTTTCGCCAATAAGGCTCTCTTGATTTAACTAGGAATTAGACATTAGAGAGGAGCAGTAATACCTAGTAAGGAAATACTATCAACTTGATTTCATTTTCAGATGGTTATTTCCTATTCTGGTATCAGGTTTTATTCTGCTTGTGGAGTACATATAATACATATTTTTAATAAAATCATTGCAAAATTACCCACAGGCAGAGAAAGAATAAATTAACAGGCTACTTAACTGAGTTCTTTTCAAAATTCTTAGCATCAGCTGCAACTGAGTGAAATAAGGAGGAATGTAAAATTTGCCACTTTACAAGCCACCAGGCCATTTATTCTCCCAGCCTGCTCAACGCAGTAGTTAATTCTTAACCATTTTAAATGAAAAAACAAACAGCGATGCATCAGCTTGGTTACAGAACCACTATACTCAAAACAAATGCCAATTTCAAGAAAAGGAAGAATTATTCCTCCTTTACTGCTTCAGAAGTCATAAACCTGAAATCTAAAGGGTGTCCAAATCCTTCTTGATCTCAGTGGACATCAGGGACCTAAAAACTTCTGAGGATCCAGGCTTTTGTTCTTACCCTTTCATTTATATGCATAATGGGGGGAAAAAGTCATTAATTTACTTGACACTTCCAAACTCCAGAAGAAATGCAAGCACCTTTCTTTCAATTGCACTTTTAGAGAATCATTTTGAAAGATCCCTTTCCCAGCCTCAGTGAGACTGTCAGACATTTTAGAACAACACAAAATCTTTCCCAGTTTGATTTTTACTTTAACATCAGTTAATTTCTATTTGTTCTTCCTCCCTAATTTCACTAATGCCCTTTTTGTATACGTATATTTGTCCATTACAATCTACAGAACAATCACCCTAATTGATCTAGTGTTAACCTCTAACAGCTTAAGATCCAGACTGTTTTTATCTATTGCTCAGTCCCAGTTACAGCATTAATTCCCTATAGTGCTTACATCTCTGTCACCATCGCCACCCGGTCCTTTTACAAGAACAACCTCCAAATAAATGCCACTGTAAACCATCCTTACAAAAGGAGTGGAGGCTGTTGAAAAGCCCCCACTGTAACAGTTTGGTTTTGCCTTGTGTTGTATATAATGATAAATTTCATACAGGTGTCACATTTTTTAGCAGGAGGTGAGGATTGATGGGGAGCAGTAGAACGATCCATCATCAGAGGCAGGTGGCACAGTATTGGAATTTCAGAAATCTGTTCCCAATCACATCCACTGCTGGATGACTCAGTAACGACCCTATTTGCGATGCGTTACTGAAAATCAATGTGCCGCATTCAAGGTCAATGTACTGTTAGAAAACTCCTTAAGCACTGATGGATGGATTGTGTTCATTCAGAATAAATGTGAGAAGTGACAGCTGAGCATCCCAGTAGTTGTGCCAACTTTAAGAGAACGGCTTCTTCCTGGAGAGAGAAATGCAATTCCCTCGGGGATTACATCACTCCTTATTTCCTTTGTTCTTTCTCTTTTGAGCATTTAGGTAATTGTTTAATGTATCTATCTTCGCACAATTAGGAGACTTCAAAGTTTGAAGACAAATACTGATGAACAACAAACTTTATGGACTTCTCTGTATGAATAATACTTATCATTATGAAAGACTATCAAAGTTTATAAGGATTATGTAGACAAGAAGGAAAAACATTTGAAGAAACTAAACCCACACACAGGTATAGAAAAAAAGGCTCTGCAAAAGAGCTCTAAAGATAAAATCCCAAGTCAAAACATGGTCTTGATTTTTCTGTTATTATAGTAGCGAACAAGATACTTAGTGTCTTTACATATCTTTACATATTTTTCAACTCTCTAAGTGGTTTTGCATAACTTTAAACGTTTTAAATTAGCTGGGAACTTGCCATGCATGGTAAAACAGATTTTAGCTTATAAAAGATCCATGCTTATAAATAAAGCTATCTCACTTTTTCTTTTAGCAATGGGATGGGATATCTTATTCAACTAGTTTGCTAAATATGAATTAATGACACTTCAGAGACTCCTTCCAGAGGGATTCAGAAATTACATGCCTTTTCTTTCCTGAGAAATAATGAAATTATCTTTTAGTTGATGGGGAAAAAAAGTAATCATCAGCTTACAAAAGGAAAACAGGATTGATAGCTCAAACAAACAGGATGGGGGAAAAGTGTAATTTACCATGTGGTTCACCAGCAGCTAAATCTGTTCACTTGACACAATAAATGATGTCAGGCTTCCTCACCCACTGTGTCAACAAAATGGGTGTTGTCAAAAACATTAAGACATCTTATTGACAAACTCTCAAGTCATTATACTCTTTGAAGTGGTTTTGTCTTCTGCCTAAAATTATTGCACCGACAGCATCGATTCATCTGATACTTTGATACTGTAGCAACAAGCTCCGGGGAGGATTCTGAATACAGCCAAAGCCATCATCCAGACAAAGTTATTTTTTACTATTTTGGTAAGATTCTGAGAGGTGATGGGTTATCAGGGACAAGCAGCTCATTTCCAATATTCAAACAATCATGCTTCCTCAAGAAAACAATTTTTTTGCTATCATAAAGTAACTATACAGAGCACCATTAAAAAGAGGTTGCTTTGCATCAGGAACTATCAACTAGGGGTTAATTGCAAATACATCATCTTAAACAGGTTGCTGCACATTATTTCAGCCAGAATATATTGCTTATTCAAATAGTTTAGGGAGTACAAATCTTCCCAAAACTCCTTCCCATACTCGAATAGTTGTACTAAACTCTGTTAGCCCAATACTATGAGGAAAATCTGAATGGTTTTGCCAAAATAGTTATGTTTGTCAAAGAAGGCTTGGTCAAAAGTATCTGAAATAACTTAATCATCGCAAGTTAAGAAGTCAGAAGTAATGTTCATCTGAGAGGGCAAAGGGTGAGTGTGTACAGCAGAGTTTCTTTCCCAGTCTAAACTGATGTGGCAATGTAAGGGTTAGGTCAGGCAGGGCTGTCTGCACTGCTGCTGCCCATCGGTAACTCCTCTGTGGACAAAGAGGAGCCATCAGAAGAGTGATTTACGTGTGCTTCAGACCCTTATGTTTAATACATCATAGGCCTAATCCTCCCTTTACACCAACGTGAATCAGAAATAACTCCATGGAAGCCAACGGCATTATAACAGTATAAAACCAAAATGGGAGGAAAATCAATTTTGTATGGGATTGAGTGTCTATTCACTCCGAGAAAGAGAGGCCCATTTCTTTTTTCCCTTTTCTCTTTGCCTGTTCTGCCGTATAGAGGAGTCTCCAGCCAGCACAGAGCCCATACAGCAAACCCCAGCACTCCTTTTTCCCTCTTGTCTTTCAGGAATGGAGTAGGTGTGGTGGGCACTGCCAGAGGATGCTGCATCCCTGCCTCCTCACTGACCATTGCTTACACTCTTCTCCTCCTCGTTGGGTTTGGCAGATGCTAGAGCCACAGGCCAGCATCAGGGACTAATAACCAGGTCGCTTGATCCCACCACAACGGCGCACACAGGCTACAATCGTGTGCCATTGAGCATTTGGCTCACTGTCCTTAACGTAAAGTACAGAGCTGAAGATAGAAGCAGGCTGAGAGTGCCAGTTCTGTCCACTGTGGATCTGTGATTAAGTTTTGCCATTAAAATACAGTATATAAAACACTAATTCAAGCCAAAATTATAGACTCTGATAATATATGGAATTACCGTGCCAACAATCCACAATAAAATACACAGTACAAATAAGTGAAAGAATCTGATGTCAAAAATATGGATAATGAAAGTAAATTGTATAAACGTAATTAATAAAGGCTTGGAATGGAAATTTCCAGTGTGTACTGGCTGAGCCTAGATTCACTAAATATCCACAGACTCTTCTAAATTTAAGCTGGGATAGTAATGACCAGCTTCTTATGTTTTGTTTAAATTGTATCTTTTATATCAGAAGGCATCTAGGAGTCTACACTAAATTGTTTTAATTAAACTAGCCATTATGTTTTATTAGTTCCAACTTTACCACATTCAGATGAGAAATAAAGATGCACATAAAAACCAGACTTTGACATGAAGAAATCCATTCCTGCACCAGTATCGACAGCTGCTGTCTTGTGCTGCCCCAGCTCTGTAGATAACAGCTACTGTTTTGCTGGACTTCTCATGTAGCCTGGAAGTCTGACAAGGGTTTTTTGTGATCCATTTGCAGTCTTTGCAGAGCCTTTTCTAAGTATTTGTTTTGCTTTGCTCAAAACCCTAAGCTTGGGTGGCCTTGGTGAAGGATTTTCAGATTTTGCTACTAATATGATGAAGAAAAGACATTTTTTTTCATGTAGTACTTTTGTTTAAAAAAATACCACTGAAAACACGGGGAGAACAGAATAAGGCAATGCCTACCTTCTTCACAGCCTCCAACCTCCTGGCTTAGCGCTGCACTTCATAGGGGATATTCCCATAAAAAACAGTAGGAATTGGCACCTCCATCTAACACTCCACGTAGACATGGATGAAGTGGAATATATGCATATTGTACTGTGATACCTACATATTACAGTGCAGAAACAAATGTGTGTATGTATTACTTACACAAGCCAAGAAGATGAAACCCTACCCTAGAGCCCCAATTTTTGATCCCTCTAGTTTTGGTTTATCCATTTAATGAAAGGAATGCCTTCCTACTCTTTTTCATACGATGGAAGGCCATGAGCCACTGAGATTAAAGAGAATATTTGCTCACCAGGCTGGGTAGTGGGATTCCTAGCCTAATTTGGGGGTTGTAAAGTTTTTTGTGATCACAGAATGAAAAGTTGCTACCGGTTAAATCCTCGCAGTCTTACTCACACTGGGTAGTCTGTGCAGAGTTACACAATTCTAATACTAAGGAGACTGTCCTGCAACATATCTCTTGGTTTCTCATCAACTTTTTAAGAGATTGCAATCACACAAAATTCTATTGAAGTATATTTTCCATCTGTAATCACAATGCAAGTAATTAGTAAAGTCTCCTCAAGAATCTGGTGGAACCACATGGCTAATTAGTTCACTTACACCACTTGCACGAGGCCACAGCCCAGGGGAAACCAGCTTCTGAAACATCTTTCCCAGCCCTGTTACAGACCTTGAGTTGGGAACTTTTGCCAGTATCTTGGCCACGTTGGCAACTGTTGCACAGCTCTGTTGTGCTTTTGGGGCTCCCTACATCCTGGGCCACGATATGAAGGATCCAGTGCCACTGCCTGCACAGGAACGAGAAACGAGCTACTGGGCATGATGCGAGCCTCCAAAACTTTCCTCCAGTAAGTCTATGCCTGCAACAGATTACTTTCAAACAGGCACACAGGGAGAAACAAATAAATTCCTTGTAATTTTCATAATAAACAAGCCCAGAGTGAATCACTCCAGAATAACAGCTTCAGTAATTTGACCTCTTTTACTCTTTCAAAGAAAGCAAAATTATTTTGTACAAATTAAAGACCATTTCTGCTGGGAAATGAGAAACAATATCCCAACTAATGCAAAATATTAAGCAACAGGTTTAAAAAAAATGTCACCCCATCCCTACGCAGGAAAGGTACACCAACTTTTTTGTTCTGAAGTATTTTCAGGCACCTTTGTAAAGTTGTTTAAATGCCTTGCTACATTAGCCTCACTATAATTTTAAGTCAATTATCAGGTATTTAGCGGAATAAATAGCAGTTTGAGGTCTTGGTTGTAGCTTTGCTCCATACTTCCAGTCAGAAGCAGCACATGTATAACTCCAGGTGCAAACCAGTGATCTCTTCCAGATCCGGCTGCAGAAGCTGGAAGACTGCTCATCAGGCAGAGGTTACAATCCTGCAGCCCCACCAGCATGGGGAATCACATGAGTTTTCACTGGCTGCTTCAATGCAAAGTCAGACAGCTTACAAAAATTGCCAAGAGTCATGATTTGAAGCAATCTGGTTGACTTTGCATCGACATGGATAGGGCAACAGCCATACAGGCCTTTCTATTTCCTCTAGCAGACTTTGCAGTCTAGCCTAATTTCATCCCATGTGTCTCCAGAAGGAAAATATTCTAGGTTTTCTTTCTTATCCACACAGATTAGCATGTCAGTATAGCTGTGTGGATCATCATATTATCACACCTACTTTGTGTTCCCCCTGCTCATCTTCTTCCTACTTCGCAACTATTAAAGCAATTAGAAATATTATGTTCCTTCCAGGCAAGTCCTACAGAAAATTCTCTGCGCTCTTCATACAAGCGATGCCAATGGAAAATGTTCCAGTGATGTCAGTCAGTGTATTATCAGCCTCTCTACGGCATGGCTTTTTGGGTAGTTTATGTCAGTATGCTAAATTAAATAATAATTAAAGTTACTCAAAAGTGGTTTGGATGTGCTTCCACATGGAAGTCTTAACAGAAGGGATTCAAAAGTAGTAAGAGATACATATGTTTTGATAATCTGAAGTGAGCCAGCTTACCCAAAAAGCCACTTAATTACACCAAAACTGAAACATCTGGTTTAGATTATCTGCTAAAAAATAGCATGGTGAAAAATAAACCACTTGGAGAGGAAGTATTAACATTATTCCTGACTTACAGACTGTCACGACAGAAAACTAATACCATTTTTTAATTATTTTTGTATCTTCATACGATATATAAAGAGGAAACTCAGCAAAGTAGGGAGTCCACTTGCCTTCACACTGAATTAGGAAAAAGGAGGAGTTCTCCCTGCCCTGCTCTGAGCAAGCTGCAGGATGACAGTCGCAGAGGAGCAAGCTGCAGGATGACAGTCGCAGAGGGACTGCAATGCTGGGGGGGATGCCAGAGGTACCAAGCTAATCTTTGTCCCTTGTGGATCCTTTGGAACCTATGTGGCTTTCTGATGTCCTGCCATGTTTGACTTGATTTAAGAACATTCCTAACATTTCTGTTGTCCAATATTATTTGATTGATTTTCCAATTTTTTTTTTCCCCCCAGTTGCAGCCAAAGAAAGACAAATCACGCAAAAGTGA
>NW_008825558.1:1568177-1569176 GCF_000699105.1 Pygoscelis adeliae
TACAGTAGGTACTCCCCAACCTGGAGATATCCAAATCTCTCCCTGGTACAGTAGCCTGGTATTTCTTAACAGTATCTGTAGCTGAGAAGTCACATTATAGCACTTTAGAACATTTAGAGCCTATGGAAAACCTTTTATGTGAGCATTTTAAAGCTCAAAGCTCTAATCTAGGACTTGGTATATTTATCCAAGTCCTTAATTATTAATGTTACTCTATTGATTTGATACCTGAAACTCTAACAACAAAACCTGTGCAAACTAATTATGCCTGGCTTCCGACTTTACAGGGCTTCTTTGCTCCTCTTCTAAGTCTTTTTTCTTAATTAATAAGGTCTGATACATAAAACAGTACAGAGGTGCCAGAATTGAGAAATAAAAGACATATTAATTATCATATAAATTGTGCAACAGCTATGCACGTTGCTGAAGCATTCATTCACCTGAAGGATCCCAATGATATCTAAGTTTGTCTTTGCTTATTATCCTAATGTAGGCAGCACAATCAATCCTAACTGTATTTTAATTAATTCAGAAATAGAGTTATTTTAAAAAAATATATATATCTTTGGTGTCTCCATGCCAGGCTTTGTAACACCACTTTCCTGAGGCGGTGCAGCTTTGCCAGCTTTCTACAGAAAGAGTAAATTCACAAACCTCTAATCCCCACAGGTTCCTCTCGGCAGTACTTTTGCAGTACCAGCACCAGTGCTGTGCTCTGCTAGTTTGCAAAGTTTAGATGAGCCCAGATTGCCCTCATCTGCATTCAAAAATACTGAATCAATTCCCTAATACAGCTAATTTAGGGCCAGATTCTGATGCCTTGCTTCGCTCTGAGTAGTCTCCTTAAGATAGACAAGATTACTTCTGGAGTACTGTTCACGCAGAGGCCTAGTAAGATCACCATAAATAATTTAAAATAAGTTTTTAAACTACATCACCAAATCTCTAGTGAGCAGTTTTAAATATATGTAATGCAGAAGGTTTGCAACGCTCATTCCT
>NW_008825558.1:1569188-1582809 GCF_000699105.1 Pygoscelis adeliae
AGTTAATTGTTTTTTCTTAATTTCATGCGGGTATATAACAGTACAGAGCAGAAAAAATAATTAATTGTCAACAATATATTTGGTGCTCTACAAAAGTCATGACTTCACAATTTTGCTAATACTCTGTAAAGAGGACAACCTCACATCTCTTCCTAAGATATATTACTGTCATAAACTTATTCCTGAGGCTGAGGTGTTGCCATATGGAAGACTGAATAACTAACATACTACATGATCTTAATGTTTTTTATTAAGGTCACTACAAGTCATGACTTAAAACTTAATGATGCTGGTGACTCTTTAATCACAAATGTACATAAAATATTTTATTAAGAAGCAAAAGTTTGGGACAATATGGTCCCATTGAAAAACTATTTTGATTTATTTGACCCTTTGCAAACTTTGCACCTTTTTAGGAGAGAATTTATTTTTCTTATGGAAGAGAATATACAACTTTTTTTTTTATTACGCTCTTTCACCTTTTTCAGGTGGCCACCTTAAAGCAAGTTGTTGACTTTCTGCCTTTATTAAGTAAGGGTCAATCTTTCCTCTCTTCAGATTGCACCATAGACATTTTCGGTGTGATTTCTGAAACTGTTGTGTGCAGACTTTTGCAAACCTAACCCCTGCCCTGAATAATTAATTATTCTCAAGGTAATAAGTGAAATACATTGTTTCTGTTCTCAGCAGCCTGGACCTGTCACTGCCATCCTGGGGAGCGTTTTCTATCATTTTGCCTAGGTGCAAGCGTCGTCTTAGAAATAACAGTGGAGAATGAGACTGTTCCTGCCTTTCACTGCAATGACCATTACAGCTCAAAAGGTACCACAGAGAGGAACTTGTCATACTACAGTTGTCACCTCTTCTTGCCAGAGCGAAGACAAGAAATAGATCAGGTTCTTTATTCCCATTTTGACCACAATTGATTTTTTATTTTTTCTTCCAAATAGCAAATGTCCAAATATAGTAAGTCCCCACCTATTTTACAGAGAGTGGAGGTCACATACCATATTTCAGTTGTGAAAAGTGGCTCGGATATTATTAGTACTTGACTACAGGTTGAGAATTGGTCCCCAAACCTCCTCAGAGCTGTACTTCAGAAACTTGTATCTCTAATACAAAACTGATAAGTGAAATGAGAAATTAGGTCCTAACCTGTTTTTAATCTCCACATTTGAACATCTATTCCACTTTTATTATTGTCATAATCACTGTATATATAGACTTAATTATTTTCTTCAAATCCTCTGATCTACCCAGTTCTTAAACAAATATACTATATTGATCTCAAATCCTCCGCTTTCTAAATGTCATTTCAGGTAGAAAAAAATATTTTTAAAACGTGAATCAGAAAAGAAAGAGCTCAAGTTCTGAGGAAGATGCACAGCACAAATAATTTTTTTTTTTTTCCCAGCTGAACCAGAAGTGGACTAGCTTAAATTCTTGAATTCGGTGAGACCACTCCAGGATTACATCAAAGCCAATGGCAATCAGAATTTGGTCCAAACATCTCCATTATGACCAAACTCCATTAGTTCCATTGAATAGCAACTTACATCACAGAGGGAGGTAATTTACAATTTTTATAACCATCATAATTTGTAGTACACAACTAACCACATGGCCATTCTTTCAAAACATCAAGATAAATCACAAGAAAATCAAAGGCATGTTTAATGTTTGATGACAAATGGCTACTAACAAACATTTACTGCAATAAATTGTTGTTAAAAACAGACATTATGGGAAAATGCTTAACAAAGGTGATTAGGACCACTTATTTTAAAATTCTTTTACCTTGCTTCTCTTAAGTGCATGGACCACCAAGTTTCATTTAATCCTTTCTAATTCTGAGCAAGACAATTATGGCAAATAATAGTGAATGAATCACATGCCTGTACAGGAGTATCACAGTTATTGTGGCATTTAGATGAATGCTGTGTCAGAGGATTAATGTGGTATAATACCACATTTGCTTTTGCAGCCTGTTATTTTAATCTTGTGAGCTGCCTTTCATCAAGGTGGGGAAATACAGTAAGGTTACTGTTGAACTGAGGCAGCCGGAGAGGATGCTGTGTGACATCCAAGTCCTTCAGTCCTACAGGGGACTCCTGGCAGCTTCTAAAAGTCTTTTTTTGTGCATTAATGGAAGGAGAGAGAGAATTTGCTCTGTGCTAGGGAAAAGTTGGCAGGTGAAGGAACAGCACAAGAGATGCCATTGTGCCAACAAGTTACTTAGTTCTGAGTATTAGGCAATGTGCACCCAAGAATTCATGGGGTCCTAAAACTGCAGAGACAGCAAATCACTGACTTGTCACTCACTGCAGATAGGGAAGCAGAGATATGGCAACAGCTCAGAGCTAGATGGACCGCAGTAGCCAAGCAGCCTATAGAAAAGAGTGGAACATGATCTAGTCTACAGAGGAGTAAAAAACCCTTTTAATACTTTCTTCTTGCCTTGATATAGTTTCTCCACTATCTGGGCTGACGCCTTTAGCATTATACTGACTAATGTGTCCCTGTGAGAGGCCACTCACGAACTTTGTCATGGAGCAGTCTGATCCTAATCAGTAGAGACTTCTCTCTTGCTGAATAACAGGAGTATTTTGAAGTGCTAGAACTGTACATTTAGTTATTGTGCCTATCAAATGCCCACCTATGAATGTGTGCTCCACGCTCACAACCTTTGCAGAAAGCAAAGCAGCATGGGGGTGTGAAAATTGTTCAGAAGCAAATACTACTTCCTCAAGCCACTGCCCAAACCAGAAAAGGAATTCAGAACACACTGCAGATGAGAAAAATTCCATTAAATTCTGCCCATTACATTTTCTAAAACAAGATGGAGGCATGCCAAAATACCTAAACAAAGCAGTTTTTTTCCACACAATTTCCATCCCACTGAGAAGTAATAAGTCCTGGAGATCTTATAAAGAAACCTGTTCTTGAACAATTTACTGCCCAGATTTATAGGTCCAACAAATGAGGATGGTTCAGATTAACTTCACATAAGCATCTACTCCCAAGAGTTCTTCTCCAAACCAAACCTGAGCCAGAATCTTTTTCCCAGTTAGCTGTCCTTTTACACTGACTGAGTTGTGTGAAGGGATGGAAGATGGCCACAATTGCATGTTTGAGAATTCCCCCAACTATGGGGAAGTCTCCACCTGCTTTGAATCACTGGAATCTCTTCTTACACTTCAATCGCAGAGGGAGGACACCGACCACACCAGAGAGCTCTTCTAAACCACTTCATGGCTGGCACCCAGAGCCTGACCTACTCTAATTGCTGTTGGGGTCAGCACTATGGAGCTTCCAAATCCAAGAGCCTTATCCAGTTGTGAATATGCGAAAGTAGCTGAGGGGTTTGTTTTGGGGTTTTTTTGCTTGGCCGAGGGAAAAAAATGTTCACTCAATCTGAACAGAAGATTTTGGATTACTTTTCATGTAAAAATTGCAGAAAAAGTCCTTTCAGCTGAGAATGCTGAAATTAAATATTGACTTTTTTAGCTTTTAAATTTTGATTGGAGACAAGTAATTCAGGGAAGTCAACATGAATTAATTGGTGCAATGCTGGGCTGCCAAACTGGCAGTATTTTTATTATTACTAGTTCTAAAAATGGATTTGGCCACTCATCAGGGATGAGCTTTTCTTACAGGAGATAAACCCATCCTCAAACTTATATTAATCACCAATTGTCCACTCTTCTGTGTTGTCCACTGCCCCAGATAAAGCAGAGTAAACTTGGCAGGATTAGCAATGAGAATCCAAACCTTGTATGATTCGCCCCAGCAGGTCAAGTGAAGTTTTCAACATCTGGTTTAAGATCTTCTGAAGAAGATCTTTGCATGACTTTGTATGTGGGAACTGATAAAAAATGCAGCCCAAATAGAAAACTTTGAAATGTGGAGTCCTCTGAAAATCTGGCACCAGAAAGGCTACATACTCCAAAAAGGCAATGAAAGACTGGGAGCTGCATGCCTTGACTTCATCTTAACTACCTGGACTGGAGGTGAACTAACCAGACATTTTATATGGCCCTAAAAACCTTACCATAATCCATAAAATACTCTGGAAATACAGCAGTTAGGAAGAGCTAATAAAGCATATGTTCACTCTATTTGAGGAGAAAAGTAAAATATTGTGGCATTAGAAAGGAGGCAATTTAGATATTGAAGACAAAAGCATAGAGAGAAAGACTAAAAGCAGAGCAGTACAGCTTCTAATCTATACATACAGGTGGATGGTATGATACAAGTCAAGACGACAGAAATTGGTTGAAAATATTTTGAGCCCCCAGACTCTCCGAACCATTTCGGGCTGTTTCCAGGCCATTTTTTCCTGGAGGATAAAACACAGAGTTCTGAGCAACAGTTGAAGCAAACGGAAGTCACATCAGGCAAGCTGAAGTCATGCAATTTAATCCTGTCTGTCCCCTACCTTATTATATTCATTTGTGATTACACCATACTTAGAGAAAAACATGTGTTCACTGGCAGGCTGCAGAGAAAGCAAAGGCTGGTGATATCTTAAGTCAAGACTTTGTATAGAGATTTGAATACAAATTTCCACAGGGAGGGAGAATAGTGGTGAGATTTCATTTTCCATTATTACTACATGCTGGTAACATGCTCAATAGTGTAAATATCTTTAATTGACACAAATGGATTTTTTTTTAATCTATGGGTCTTTCTTCTCTCTTACTCTGCAGTAAATCAAATGTCACTTTGCTGATGTCAGTATTGTATCACCATATAACTGGGGTGAAAGGAGAATTACAGCTATTATTTTAAGCAGGAGTGGTTCTGGTTCAGTATATGTTCTCATTCGAAGCACAGTTGAAAAGGGAAAGATGGTCTATGAGGCTGGACTGAGAGTACAAGATAGCAACTCTAACCCCTATTCTGCCACAGACTTTTGGCACTATAATTTGGACAAATCATTTAGCATTATGGCATCCCAGTATCCCATGAAGCTGGCTTAATGTTTTCCTAACACTAAGGATTTCTGTAAAGGGGAAAAAAAAAAATAAAGTTAGAAACTTTATTTTTTTTAGCAACCATGGAAATTGTTTTTCTAGTAAATACCAATGCAGTTTTACAAGCAAGTTCAGAAGAGAGATAATGTTAATGTTACTTTCAGGTTTTTTTATTGTATTAAAAAGTGTTGGGAATAAATGCAGAACAAAGATACCCACCAGTTTAAAAAAAAAAAAAAGGAAGATATTAGATTTGTTTTTAAGCAAATCAGTTACCATGGATCCATATTCTGGCAATAACGTATCTACTCTACTTGTTTGTACATTTGAAAGCTATAGAAGCATATGAAGGTAAAAAATTACTTCAGATTTCAAATTAAAACCTTGGTAAAATAACAAGAGAGTGAACTAGCTTAGGGAAAAAAAAAGAGGGGAGGCAGGTTTAATTCAGTGTCTGAAAATGATAATAGTGAAAAGCCTGACTTTGTTTATGCCAAAGGCATTTTGCCATCTACCTCCACAGAGCCAGGACAACTGTGTTGTGTTTTGTAGGCCCACAATCCTGCAAACTGTGTGATGGTGAAGGGAATTTCTAAAGTCAGTGGGATTCCCCACAGCTCTCAGGATCAGAAATTTGTGGGAAACTATGTATAGAACTTGTTTGAATTTTGGCCCAAGAGTTTTCTCATTTCCTTTGACAGTCTCCATAAAAACCCTCTTGTGCAACTCCACTATCTTTTCATCTTGGGATGCCAAAATATAAGAGTCTGAACATCTGTTTGAAAAATAGAATATGCCAATATTTAAATTAGCAATGGTTTCTTTTCCCTCCAAGACTATCAACTAATTATTTGAAATAGATTTACCCAAATATTGCACTTAGTTCCATATTACACATGCATAAATGAGAACAGAATTTGGCCCAATATGTTTAAGCTAAGCACATTTTTGCAGCTATGAAAAGTAATCTGATTTCCATGGAATAGTTCATACATGGCAATTTGCCTTCTTGGGCCTCAGTTCATGTCAAGCCTTTTCACTCTGTTCATTTTATGAAGATTTAATTGAATTCTACTTAAATAGCATCAACTAGCACTTATTCATAAAGCCATCGAGCCTTTCATCACAAATTCATAGTTTTGTAATTCTTAAAAAAAAAATCATATATATTCAGTCATAATATCATTGGAAACACTTGAAACAAAGTCTTCTGTCCGCAGTCCTCTACCACGATTTTGAAACCTCATTTTGAAGTCCCATTCAAAAATAATCATATTTTGACCAAAGGTGATTTTATTTTTCACTGTTTTTCTACACAAAACATGATGGTGACAGTGAAGTAACTGCTGCAGGGACAATTAAGGTTTGAATCCAGAGCTGACAGAAAGAAATACAGTTATAAAGTAACAAGGGGGAAGAAGGGCAAAGCTGTTTGGGCAAACCCAGCAGGAACGTTGCCCTTGTACCAGAAAGGGATGGCATGGCCAAGCTCTCCCTAACCCATCTTTATCAAGAACTCAACAACCAGCAAGTGTGGAAGGAGAAAAAGCTATACAGACCCTAAAATGGATTAAACCAATTTCTACAGAGGCTTTGTAGGACTATCAGAAACTCCTGAAGGAGGTAAAATCTGAACACAAATAGGTGTGATTTATCAACAAAAGACATTTGGGCAGAAAAAAAAAACAACTCAAAAAAACCAAAGAACAAAAAAGCCAACTAAAAAAAAAGATGCCCAAAAGCAGAGGGAAGAAGTCTTTTCTTACTAGTCCTTCTCCAGGAGCCCAGCTGTCCCGCTGGGAGAGAGGCAGCGCTCCTCTCCCTGCCTGCAGCCAGCACCACCAC
This sequence comes from Pygoscelis adeliae, assembly GCF_000699105.1. NCBI lineage: Eukaryota > Metazoa > Chordata > Aves > Sphenisciformes > Spheniscidae > Pygoscelis > Pygoscelis adeliae. Next base: position 1,576,010 of record NW_008825558.1, read on the forward strand.
CCTCTGCACAGCCACTTCATTTAGCTCCAATGTTTTAGGCTCCAGTTTATTACCTCTAGCACCTCAGCATCAACACTGCAGAAATTGTATTTTTGGAAAGAAAGTCTGAGTACTTTGCCATTGGGTAAATTCTTCAATTTACTGCCCCCCCCCCACAACTCCTTTGGCCCAGGTTATTTGCCAGAACAAATTGCGTCTTACATTATTGGTTCTTGTTCTTTACAGTCGCAGAGCTGACACCATGCTGTTCATGACAACCTTTCCAAAATAACTCAGACGTGCCTCAAGTAATTAAGGAATTATACCCCCCCAGTCAAACAATACCATATTTCTTGTTTCCATCATATAAATGATCCCACAAGGAAGCCTTTTTGTCTCATAAAAATAGCTTACACAGGTGCATACTTAAAGCATGATTTCTTGTTATTATTTGGCATGGTAAAGACATGGTGGGTTTAACTTCTTAGCGGTGATGAAAACCGTGTGGATTGTGGCAATGCCCACCAATATAGATCTGATTGCGCAGGCAGAGCAGGAAAATTGATTTTATCCATCCAGGATAGGATGGAGATGATTTGCATTGCCTATGATCTTCAGATTAATTGATTCTGGATTATACTTCTAAATAGAGATTTAGGAGGAGTCCTTTCAGATTGAAAGGAAAATCATGATACAGATGAGGAGGTAGCCCATTCCACACCTACCTCACTGTCCTGTCCAAATGAAATGGGAAAGGAAAGTTGTTTCCCCTTTTGTTTTCTTATTCATTTTCACATAAAAGCAGAGCAAATATAAACCACCAGAAATTATCACAGCAATAGAGGGGAAGGGAAAGGTAAAAATGGGAAAGTGAATACTTCAACCCATGACTCAAAAGAGGAAAAAAAAAAAGGGTTCACAGACAATTCTTGTATCTGATGTCCCCACCTTAAGGCTGACTCCAGTCACTTTGGACTTGCAGACATTTGTACAGTCAGCCCTGCACTTTCTCTGCCCATGTCTCCCGGTGGTTGCACTAACCCTCTCTTTCCAGTCCCCTCACCTTCTCCTTGCTTCATATTCAATCTGTGGTTAACCCTCTCAGCCTGTCTCTGTGACCTCCCCTCACCCTTCTCCTGTTTCATGTCTTCCTTTTTCTCTGCTTTTTTTCTCCACGCAGTTTATTTCTTCCTTATTAAATCCACCAGAACACAATAATAATGCGGTTAAGCTGAATTTTGCTGACCTGATACTGTCCTCTCCAGGTCATGTCTCCATGAGCCTAGTGAAGGACAGAGCAGAGATACGAGTTCAGATCGGCAAACAGCAGGACTGAATTCACATGGAGCAACAAACATCCTGTCTCAGATTTGGGCTCGCTCTCACAACAGCAATGCTGCCCTGCTCTGCTCCACGTACATAAATGATCTGCAATTTATTACCATCTATAACATTTTCAGATACTTGCTTTTAGGCGTTTGGGCTAATTTCCTCCCTTTACAAAAGCATGGACGGACTTTAGCAAAAGAAAAAAAAATAGAAGTTCAAGAAATTTGGAGGATGGATTCCACCACTAACACTCTGTTGAGGGTCTGCATCCACACAGCACCCACAGTGACGCCCATCTGCCCCATCAGCAAACAGTGTTTGCTCAGTAGCAGTCAGAGCACCGATGGCTTCTCTGATGACCCTTTGGTTCTGTCTGTACTTGGAAGGCTTTACTATTATTTTAACCTCTTGGGCAATCCTCCCTTTTGTTCTCCACTTTTACTTTCCTTATCTTATTTTTACACCCTCTTATCTGCACTCTTTCACATCTTTTTATTTAAAGAGGTTTTCTTCACTACTATTACTATTTTCTAGAAGTTTAATACAGAACTTCGGAGCCTGCGTTAACTAGGTTACTCATCTGTTACTACCTGCCTGCTCATAAGGGCAGTAACATTTCAGGGAAAATGAACATTCAGGTCTTGTTCTCTCCTATTAGTCAAACCTCACTTCCAAGGTATCGAGCAGACTCCTTCCAGCGTTCAGATGTACAGGCCTTGGGCTCCTCCCTATGAGCTTGTTCCCCCAAATATTCAGTCTTAACACATGGAAAGTATCTTGATTGATCTAACCCCAGAGAATACATATATGAAACTGTTTGAAATTAAAACACAGTTCAGCTGAAGGACTTCCCTGCCTCCTCACAAAGGGTTGGATTCTCTTTGCCTGATACATTTGCAGAACCTGTCAATATGCACATTTTACGACAAGTGTGTTCATTCACTGAAAGGTCCCCTCAGCTTCCTCTTGGAGCCAGGTGTTTCCTGACAATACCTATTGTCCTGCCTGGCTGGCGGCTCCTCGCTCTGTGACACCTACTGTAGGGCTCTCGCTTGCTTCTTTTGTCAGAACATAATCTGCTTCCACGCACGCTTTTCTCACACTGAGAAAGTATCTCCCATCTGGCCAGAATCAACCCTCCTTTCCTTTCTCACCAACCCTGCCAGATAACAACGGGCTCATCCTCCCGCAACCAGAGCCTACGGCTGCGTTCTCCAAGCAGAGCAGGACCGTCGCCAACTCAACATCATGAGCAGCAGCACGCTGTGAGACAAACAGTGACATTATTCCAAGTTTCAGCTTCCTCTTCTCTTTCATGGTACAGTATCTGCTTAGTTCATCAAGGCAGAGAGCAACATGCAGTCCAAAAACGTGTGCCAACATCCTTCCAGTGCACATTAAAACCGAGTCTCTCAGCTATCTGCACTAAATTAACTCCCATGCACTGCACAGAGCATTAACCACTTTAATGCACCGGGGTGGACAGGGCAGGGCATGCTCTGCTTTGTGGAGCTGGTCTGCAGCTGGAGAAGTCCTCCACACATCCTGCCCCTCCACAGGCACCAAAATGCCTGCACTCGCCTCTACGACAGCGTGGTCTTTGCCTGGCACTTTGGGAGACAGCGCTGCATGGGTCACAGTTAAACCCAGCTGGGCGAGCGGGCTGCCAGGGCTAGCGGAGAAGCCATTGTACAGCCGCAAGGAATCTCAGTGGCATTTACTGCGGTGGCTGAAGGTGGGACACCTCCGTGGGCGCCAGCAGCCAGTGCCCACCCCTCTCCTCTCCCGGCATGGGACCAGGCGTAGGCTGTTGGCTGCGCTGAGCCTAGCTGTCCAAACACCTATACGTCAATATAAAAGCCTCTCTGAGACTGCTGTAATTCACATCAGGGATCAGGAACTCCCTGTAACGAACACCATTGCCGAACAACCCATGGGCATCAAGCGCTTGATCCGGCACATGAGGGAATGTCAGTCCTGTGTTTTTTCACATAAAACAAAAGGGGGTCCTTAAGTCACACATAATTGCACCCCATGTTGTAAAACTGCCAGAAAAAGACTAAAATTAAATGCTAGACCTTGGTTTTATCTTTGTCAATGCGGTACCTTTCTCAACTCCCTTTTCTTAGTTTTTCTTTGGGGAAGATGGGGCTGCTTTGTTTTGTTCTGATTTGTTTTTTTGTTCCTGCCAATTGTGTGAAATGGAACATATTTGGGAGGAATGAATTAAATTTTACAAAAGCTCTTCTAATAATATATATTTTTAAAAATAAGCAAAGAATAACAAGTATTTGCCCAGTAGATGAACTGTAAATGTTATCAGGCAAAGTAAACATTCCAACTGTAATTGTTATTGTAGATGGATGAATTCATAAATATGGAAACACTAAAAAATGGTGTAATACAGAAACAAAATGCAATGGACTGAGAAAAGAATGCAGCACACAGCAGGCTGGGCAAAGGCAGTTCAGAAAGGTTAAATAGCTAACAAGAGCACCGAAGAACAGAGCTTTCTAACGTGGCACCAGCTCTGTGGAAGCTGATGCAAACATTCGTCACCTATTCACCCCTCGGGATTTCGTTGACACTGCATATGAACCCAAAGGAAAGTATTCCTATACCCTTTGTCCAACACAGAACAACATGTCCTCATTAGCAGTTTAGGTTGCATCAGGAGAGCACTTTTGAAGTCCTTCTCCCAACTGTCCTCACCTACCATGCTTTGGCTCACAGCATGGGTGGTCTTGGAGCATAAAACCCCTTTGGAAACCAGAGGACATACTCCAGGGATGCACCTGAAGTGCCACAATCACTAATGAGTTCTTGGGCTCAGACTAGCAGCAACCCAAACTAAAATCCTCACTAATGAGCCCTGAGGACACTGGGTACTTAGCACTGAGTGTTTTGCTCCTACTGCACCAAGTGCCCTTGCTGACACGGACGTACCCTCCTGTAAGCACCCCAGGCTGGAGGCTGCTCTACCGAGGCTTTTATGTAGGCTTCTCCAGAGGACAATTCACCTAAACGGGGATGCTGTTCACTCTGTACTGCCCTCGGTAGGATTTTTTTCACTCTCATTCTCTTTCAGTGCCAGCTGTTAGGTAGCATAAATATGTGTGATAAAACCATGTTGACTGACTTAGGGGGTTTCACATTACTGGTGTTTTTCTTAAAGCTCTGCCTCATGGGAGACCCCGCACTCCTGACACATGCCAGACCAGAATCAAAGATGTCCTGGATTGTTTGACAGATACAGCTGCATGTAAGAAGTACCAGCTGTCACCTTCTGATGCTCTCCAAAGTCACTTTGGGCAAATTCAGGGGAAGCAATGCAACCAAATTCCTACCCAGCCCACGGGGCTATCACAAAAAATGAATTCTTCTGTGCACTGCATTCACAACACACATCCCCACACGGTCGTCCCTTGGCCAGAGCACAGCCAGCAGCAAAGAGGCAGGCCAGGCAGCCTGGCTGTGCCCTAGCACACCTCTCCTGTCCCCGCTTCCGTAGCGGGTGGCATCATGCCAGTAAACCTGGCAAGGACATCAAGACCATCAAATGACATCTTTTCCCCTATCCCAGACCCATTCACACCCGATTGTGGACCTAGATGTTCTGTTTTCCCTCCGCTGCTGTTTTGGCATGTACACATATAAATGGCCTGCTAGTCCTCCAAAATCAGACCGGTTCTTTCCTTTCCAAATGCTCCTGATCCCTAGTGGGGTGGTCAACGACAGCAATGCACTTCTCTCATAATTTTCAGCTCATCGAGTTGCTCAGTTGAAATCAAGCTGTAATTTAAGGAAAGGAGTAGTATCTCGAGTCTGACACTTTAAGAAAGCTGCCCTTCATTTTGCCAGAATACCATCGATACACTCCTGGTTTCCTCTATGCAATGCATCGCAAGCACAAATATTAGCCCTTAGCTGATCTGATCTTCAATCATAAAAAGCTGTCTCAGAGCTAATGCCTGCACCCACGGTTCATTAGCAGGCAGAAAAAAAAGCTTCTGAGAAATAGGAAGGCTGGCCCTCTGCTCATCTGAAAATTTATCTCTGAATATTCAGTACAACCTCAGTCATTAGTTTCCAAAGTCACATATGGAGCAGATAGATGTCAAATCAATATCAAGACAGATAACTTCTTATCAGTAGGAACGGATACTGAGAAACAGCCTCTGTGTGATGGTATCATTTCATTAGGTTAGTTATCAACAACCAGTGCCATATGTGACAATCTCATATAGCCCTGAAAAAAGCCTGAGAGATAGTAGTATGCTTTATAGCTTAATTCTCTGCACCAGTTAATTATATGGCACATTAAATCTACCTCAAAATAAACAAAAATTGTAATTATAGCTAGAAAAAAAATTTACATCCTTCTCATCAACCAAGGTTTGACTGGGGGAGCTGGGTACATTTGGACATCTAAATCAATATGTAGGTCCTGAAAATGGATATTTAGATAACTTCCAATCTTTACGTTTAAAAACTCTTGTGTTGAACAGAAAGCATTAAATCAAAATATTACTTCTTTTTAAGAAAGACATCTTTCAGTTTTTTTACTGTTTAAACAACCACTTCTATATTCAATTGCTTTGCATACCTACTACGTATCATTTCCTTGAAATGTTGAGGAATCCATATTTTAGATGCATTTTTACTGCTCTTGCATCATACGGACTATGCAATAAGATGCAACTGAATTAATTTCATCACTGTGATGGATTATTAGTATGCAAATCTAATGGATCCCCTAGTGTTCCTTTGCTATCATGTTACTCCTGCTTACAAAGGATTGCAAAACTTTCATTATGTTGGCCAATCAGTCAAACATTGAGTCAGCTAGTTCATCTTTTTCTGTCTCTCCCAGTGGCTCTATTTATATCAACTAGATGTTGGACAATCCTCTAAAGAGCAGCAACTAAAATACCCCCCCTTCCAGCAGCAAAGACCTCTAAAATCAGATTCATGAAAACTCTTCTGGCCCACCTCTGCTGCAGAGTTTGCAGTATGGGCTGTATCACAATACGCTCTCTATCCTGCGCTTCCCTTCTCCCAGAGTAAATAAACCGAACTAATTAGGTTAAGGGATAACCATGAGTAATGTCACAGCTGCAGCAAATGACTCTCAGAGAGGAACTATGGAATAACTCAAGCATTTGAAGGAGTACAGAAGCAAGTACTCTACAATAACCCGCCATATATCAAAATAATAAAAAGAGACAGAATTTGGCAACAGTGAGGACATGGCAGTATTGACATACAGAGATGTCCAACATAAATATTTCGAGATCTTTTATCAACAGTTTCTAAACACAACAGGAATGTGCATGAACTGCAGCAGCTCGGTTCCAAACAGCACCATGCTAGAGATGACCAGATTTTAGATTTAGATTGTGAGTGGGGTGGAGAAGAAAGGAGAGGGGGAAAAATGGTTTGCAGCTTAGTAGGTCACTTTCAAACTAGCAGCATTGGTGCCAAATGGAGCT
>NW_008825558.1:1582914-1589904 GCF_000699105.1 Pygoscelis adeliae
AAAAGCTGCACAGTGCTGGGGTGATTCACATGTTTCTGGAAGCTACAGCCCAGGCAATCCCTCCCTGGCACTGTGGCTGTTGTCTGTTGAGGGAATTAGGGTTTAGTAGCTCCAGGCTGATCTCATGAAAAGGAGTGACAGATATTCAGTCTATAGAATTGCAGTGGGGAAAACATAAACCTTTTGCTTTTCAAACTGTATACTTTAGAAGTAGCAAAAAGAAATTGTTTTTCATATTTAAACTCCATAAAAGTTGTTGATTCATAAATACTGCAATATCCATACCATTCCTCTACATGACATTTGGAAATATCTCCTAAATTAAAAGAACTAACTGTTTTAAGATAATTTTTTTCCTCTTTCTGAAAACACATGCTTGAATATGTGAAAACAGTCTGAGCCAGCACGAAGTTATTTACTCTCTAGACCACCTAACTAGTGCCACACTGAAAAATCTGATTTAACAATTCTGCACATCTCTCTCCTACCGGACGTCTCCAAACTTTTGTCCAGCTTTCTCCAAGACACACCAACAGAGTCCTGACCGGGTTAAAAAAAAATATATTGCTTTCATGCTTACCATCAAATTTCTGGGAGCAGTTCCTTGTATCCTACTGAGCAGAAAGGTAGAAGCCACCCCCCTTAGTTCAGCCTGGTCCAGGTGTACCTAAACCCTCAAAAAGGTAAGGCAGAACCCGCTATCTGTGTCTCATCAGACATCTACTCTACACCCACCACCAGCATGATTCAAAGGATTCTTGCAGCGGCTATCAAATTGCCACCAAATACAGCCTGCAAAATGAATTAGTACTTCCTTCCCTAACCCGCTGCATACCACACTTGGTAGCACAAAGTGTGCTGAAACATGCAGGAATTAAAACACTCCAAAGGGCCTAGAAATGCTCACAAAGACCCAGAACTTACTTGCCCATATTTTGATGATCCTAAAGAAAGAGTCGGGTAGGATTAGGGCATAACAAGGCAAATAAAAATTACATATTTAGCTTTGAATACCTAACTTTAAGCTGATGTTTTCTACCAATTTAAAGAAATTACTTAAAGAAGTTACTTCTCCCAAGTAACTGGCGAAAGGACGAGAGGAAATGGCCTCAAGTTGCGCCAGGGGAGGTTTAGATTGGATGTAAGGAAAAATTTCTTTACTGAAAGAGTAGTTAAACATTGGAACAGGCTGCCCAGGGAAGTGGTTGAGTCACCATCCCTGGAAGTATTTAAAAGACGGGTAGATGAGGCGCTTAGGGACATGGTTTAGTGGGTATGGTGTTGTTGGGTTGACGGTTGGACTCGATGATCTTGGAGGTCTCTTCCAACCTTAATGATTCTATGATTCTAAAAAAAAGGACCACCACCACCCCGAACAACAACAGGAAAGGAAGTACATGAAGTCTTGCAAATCCTTGTATGAGTCAACTTTATGGAGAAAAGACAGGGACATTCGCACTCAGAGCCCTGCAGACATTTAGAGGTGATGCTTTTCATGCTCTTCTATGTTGGATACAGAGGAGCAGTCAGCCATTAGCCCAAGGCTGGGAACAACACTACAAGAGGTGATCCCTGAGCACGTGTTTGCTGAAAGGATTTTGGGAGATGCTGCCCTTGCTCTTGAAATTTGGGAAATTCCAGGATCATCCTTCCTCCTCCTCCCTCCTCTGCATTACAGGTACACTACCTAGGCTGAGAAATCCCCTCTAGAAGAACATCAGAGGCGCGATGTAAAGTATAAGTGTTACTGTTCAACAGTCACACCCAACACAAGAGGAAGAAGTCTGTAGAAGAAATAGATTTTATTTGCAAGTTAATTTCCATTTTTCAAATATTATTTGCAGTGTACTATTAGCAACATTTTTGACTGCATCAAATATTTGTTTACAAGTTGTATTGTTCACCCTTTTTGAAGTTGACAAGGAAATTCTCATACTTTTCAAAATTTTACATACTCTGCCTTGGGATTTTGTTCTACCTAGAGCCTCCACAAAATTATTATTCTGGTTTGTACTTCCAAAGAGGGTTAAGCATCTGTGAAAAAGACTATTGCGCCTCAGCATCTTTTTATCCCTACGTTCATCCCTAGCAGAGTGCAAGGTATTATAGTTTAATTCCATTAGGAGACCCACCAGCAAGATACTGGAAACATCCCAGGGGCTGGCTGTTTAAAGGTGAATCAGAAAGCTCGCTGGCACTGAGCTGGAGATGAAGGTCAGTTAGGAATCATGACATTCGGTGACCGTACAGGTTGGGCTTCTCAATAGCTATTTTTAAGGATGTGGACACTTCTTTGTTACTGGGGTGATTATGAAAATCCTACCCCTCACTCCAAATTCTATAGTCTGTTCCATGTGTGTTACACATCTGCTTATTGATTCACTGACTGGTTTGGGCATTATGATCTGTTCCTCCGAGGTGCTAAGCAGGACTTTGACCTTTTACTCGCTTATCTAAGCTAACAACACAGCTCCATTTGTGAGGTGTGCTCATCAGACCTTTAAAATTCCAACACATTTTCAAGAAATGTCACAAGGAAAAATATCCATGACTTTAATTTTAAAAATAAATGTAACATCACACAGATGAAGCTCAACAGGATGGTTCTCACTGTAAAACTTATATTGCACTAGTTTAACTGGGCTGTAGAAAATTTATAATGTTTTTAGAGAAGAATTTTGTTAATTGTGCAAGTTGAGAGGTGCTTCATTTGCATCAAAAACAATAAGTTGGCAAGAAAGCTCGCTAACAGTGCCAGATCTAAAGGTGTTACCATGACGGTAAGAAGAATTGGTTTAAGAAACCATTTATTTGATGAAATTGGAGGATCCCCAACTTCATAAATCAATTCCCAAATTGCAGGAAAAAAATATTACCTTTTAAATGCCCCTAATTGTTATTCATTATTCTAGGCCCTCTAAACCTCACCAGAGTGGTTTATTGATGATGTAGTCTTCAAAGAACATTATTCAGGCAATGGAAAGAAAAAAAAAAAAAGAAAAAGAGTACTGCACCAGAATAATGAATTACAGTGGACAACATCAAGAAGTTTTAGTTTGTTTGCTTTAGGCTAATTTAACAAATAGGAGGATTTATTTTTTTTCTCTTATTCTTTCTTGAAGTCAGTTAAAAAAGAAACAAATTTATTTAAACAGGAAAAAGAAGGCAGTGAGATTCATATGGAATTACTGTGTTCAGTTTTTTAGGTTAACTCTTATAATGCTTAATCCTTCAATACAAGACGGAGTTCATTTGCTGGAAGACTCCTGACTGCAGGTTTTGTGTTCGTGGGGTATTTGTCTGAGGGCTTAATAGCTGAGGTGATGTCCCAGCTCCATGGGCATCGCAGACAGTTTTGGCACTGGCCACAACAAACCCAGGTTTTCACATGGTGACTTTAAATTGCAGGTTTTTTGGACTGCAGGATTTCTACTAAGTCAGGGGAAGTTCAATGTGCACATTAGACCTGATTTAGTGAAGGACTTCAATATGCCTAATGTTAAGCATGCAAATCGTCCCATTCATTCCACTGGGACTAATTCACTGAGTAAAATATTGGCTCCAATAAAAGTATAACTCCCACTTAGGGTGTTTCTTTAGAGCCAATTCCTTCGCAGGACAAAAGCAGATGGAGGTGCCAGGCAGACATCGCTGAGAAACTGGGAGCAGGCAAAAATCGTCATATGAAAGAAGGAATAAAATCACATTTGGGGGAAGTTAAAAGGAACAGTCTGCAGAAAAGTCCGAAAGAGGCATCTGTTGATAGGGAAAAGGTACAAGGAAAGAGGGAGAAAAACAGGGTCCTGCATGGGGCTTGAGCAAGCCTACTTGAAGAAGTAGTAAGTGTATTTATCTGTTCTGGGGCAGTCAGTAGACACTCATTGTGATAGAAACTGTATTTACAAAGACCCTGAAAATTTTAAATCTAAATAGATGAGACAACAAAAACTGAGGAAAAAGAACTATGACCTTCCCCATGTTACAAACTGAGGGTAGGACACAGCCACGTTCAGCTCTGGGCCAGGAAATGGGCTCAAGCGCTGGATCTCGCTGACCTCCATCACGCTCGCCTTGTGCCGAGGTTTGGGTGGGTGCCAGCTGGCACCGCACCCCACCATGGCCGCGAACAGCCAGGGAGGAGAGGAGGAGGAAGGCTGGACACAGCTGCCCTGCCCAGGCCAGAGGGGAGACTGTCAGGCAGGCAGCAGAGCCCGTGCCACAGGGCTGCAGCTCTGTCGCTGACCCGTTATGCTGAGCAGTGTTACGGACACGGATGGGTGGGAGTCATCTGCCCAGGGGACAGAGCAAGTATACAGCCCAGCCAGGCACCGTGCCTAAACCTCTCAAATCCCATCCTCAGGCTTTGAACGAAACTGTCTATTCTCTTAGAAAAAAAAAAAACAAGCACAAAAAAGTGGTTGTTTTCTTTTGCATGCAGCCCATGGGAGGAAACGTGTTCCTGAACAGACACTACAAGCTGCTGAACTCCCAACCGTTTCACCAAATGGTCTGAAGTAAGAGTGTGTAACATGCTGAAAATCAAAATTATGGGTGTATTTGTAAAGGACACTTGCATAGTTTCATTTCTACCACAGACAGCTTCTCATGGTGAGCTCCCTTTTGGGGGCAAAATCCAAAATAGCAGTACCACCAGGGTAAGGGAACACATCTGTATCTCACCTGCCTGAAATGCATTAAGAGATAGGGGTTAGTTATAGGTCACCAATAATGAGAACAGTCCCCATCCCATGTCAGGGACAGACTGAGGTGGCGTTCTTGGAAGCAGGAAGCTTACATGGAATTTAAAAGCATTTCTGAGTGATTCAGAGATGAGACCTAGGAAAACAAAATAAACTAAATATTTAGCAGAGGATGTTATCTGTAACTAAAACAATGAAAAGACAAAAGGAAAGTAGTTCCTTGCTCTTTTCCTGCTTAAGGATCAAATGTTCATGAATCCTTCCTCGACTTTCCTGAAAAAGCTAGCAAAGCAATAGATTGGGATTCTTCCAGGTGGAGTTTATCATTAATTAGTATATCAAGTAGGCTCTAACTACAGATTTGGTCATCTTTAAATTACAGGGACCCTCTTGTTCCTTATATCGGAGCAAAGGCAGAGATAAACACATAACTAAGAGTCAGTTGTATCTCAGAGTGGTCTCAGCAAAAAATTGGCTTTGTGCACACAGACACAGGTTACAATCCAAGTAATTATAGCCATACAAAGGAGAAAGTATCACACTCCAGAGATGGAAGCGATTTTTAGTGCAACTCATTCAGTGACTAATACATTATTGGGGTACAAAGATGCACCCAAACCCAAGATACAACCACCCCAAGAGATGAGAGCCAAGACCAGGATTCCTCAACCTGAAATCGCTCCCAATTTCTGATTCAATTCTGCCCTCAGTGGCAATGCATTTTAAACATTGACTGCTTACGTTTTAATGTCCTAACTGAAAACTCAGCTGGTGGTTTCAGACGATCAGTTATAGTATTGGACCCAAACTTATTTAGGACATGCAAGGGAAAAAAAAAAGAGACAGAGATAGCAAAAGAAACTTCAACATTGCTCAGTCTTTTAAAAAAGAAAAAGACAATAGTCTGCTTTCGTTCACTTGCATTGCAGAATTTACCCTGGGACCGGGACAGATTTCAGAAGCATTAGTACACAACAAGAGAAGGTGAGGGGGGCACTGCTCCATTAATTCTCTCGTTTGCCCCTTTGTTCCCTCTGCAGCAATCTAAACAGAACTAATTCTGATGTTCCAGTGTGCGTTGTCTGCCTCTAAGTGAGAACAAAACAAAAGCAGCATTAAACTGAACTATGTGGTCATCCACACACCATACTGGTTTGGATGACTCTCTGTCTATGTGGCTTTTTGTATTAGAGCTTGTATCAATGGCCTCCTTGTTGTCTGTTGAGCCCCCATGGGGTTACATGAGTACTATCTCAATTCAATAGCTTTTCTCTCAACCATTGTCTTTTAATATAGGTTTATAGTCCTCAAGGATATATGCTGCATTACAATTAGTCATAATGTCCAGCAGTTACTGAGGCTTATTTGCAACACAGAGTTTATTGCCCTTTGTAAGGCTGACAAAGAGATACTTGCTGAGAGCTTTATACAAAAGGCAAACACAATGTATGAATTTCTCAGTAATACAAAAGACAAAAATAATAGGTGGTCACTAAAGAACTCTAAGAGAGTAAGTAGCATCTCTTCTTCCACCTCCTCTGTCCCCCACTTCTGGCTTTCTTAAATCAATGTATCTCACCTAATTTTAAAGCAGTATCTTGCAGAGACAGGAGAAAGTGACTCTGCATTGTGCGTTCAGCTCTGCTCTCCACTATACTGTCACTGAAAAGAAATAAAGTGGCAGGAATTATGTTTTACACCCTATGCTAGAGGTCTCTGTCATTTCTCAAGTTCAAAAACACATTGCAAGTCCTCTCACTGGGGCTCAATACAGTTCGACTTGCAAAGAAAAGGAATAGTGGCTCCAATGTGACAAAATGAAGCTACTTGTGTAACAAAGGCTTTCCCCATCTCAGCACAGTCTCAGGCTGTGCTGCTCCATGAACAACTCCACTTTTGCACATATACCACCCAGCACACGTGGTCCTGGGGGACACACAGACACAGATGGACACAATCCAGCCTCTGTTAGCAAAAGGACCCAATTACCCCAGGATCTCCGAGCACAGCAGCATCACTGACCCATACCCTCACAAACTACCTCTGCCCATCAGCCGTCCCTCAATGGTCAGCAAGCAGTTTCAGCAAGCCATTTCCCACAGCAGCTGATGCGGAGCAGGAGCCATGCTTGGCCCCCGTGCCGGCAGGATGCGCACAGACAGACGTCCTGGGTGAGCCGCGAGGTGAGGCAAAGCTCTCCTGCCCATGCACCCCTCTGCACAGGTCAGGGACTGGAAAGGCCGCAGAGCCCATCCTCACAAATCCTTTCCCATCCTGAAACGCGTGGATA